>NC_079512.1:40539276-40570482 GCF_000801105.2 Raphanus sativus
AACCGCAAGCCCCCGCATCGAAATTCTCTGAGATCTTTGGATTAGAGAAGTTGAGGTACTTGTCAAATCTGTGGAAGCTCTCCTTGCACGTCTCTACAGCTCCATTCACTTTTCCTTGCATGTCTACTTCCCATAGAGGTGCCAGGTCCTTTTGCACCACAATGTCATCGTCAAGAAACAGGATCTTGTCCAGCTTCGGATACACCTCAGGAAGGTAGAATCTCAGATGATTCAGCATCGATAGATACTTTGGGTTTCGATACTTGAGATTGTCTGCGCCAGCAGAGATAGAGGAAGGATGATTTGCTTTGAAATAGTATTCTTTGAGCCTTGCGGATTCAAGCTGCCGTAGAACAGAGCAGTACGAGGAGTTGAGCCACTTAAAATCATTGATGTTCTCAACTTGAATCGTGGCATCAGTAGGAGCATTGACGCGAAACCACATCTTCATTGCAGCAAAGTTCAATTTGTCTGTTACTATATGGAACACATGCTTCTCCGGTTCCTTTGCATTCAGGACAGTGGAGTTGACTACGACTGATGTTGCGAGGACGTTATCCGAAAAGATGGCATAGTGATAGAGAGAAGGATCTTCAAACTTGGCATCCTTTTTGACTCCATCCTCCTCTTCATTGAAACCGAGAAGAAAATAGTCAGCCGCAAGCTGGAGACTGAGGCAATGCAATGGCTTGGGAAATGTCTTGGCGGCCAGCTGAATTAAGAAGGTGCCCTTTTTCTTCAGTCCATCTACATTGCGTTCAGTGGATTGAAGCATGGCCCGAAACTTCTTAGCAAGTTCATGGCAGTCATATAACTCGTCTTTTGCCAGAGAGAGAGCATGGCCCATGGCTTTTGCTTGTTCAAGGGCTCTAGCGATCAAAAGGGATTCAGAAGTGAAAAAAAAAACAGCAAAAGATTGCTGGTTCACCAACAACCCATACAGACCAGAAGAATGTGAAAAAAGTAAAGTACCTGGAAGGAAGGTCAGCATCAGATGTTGCTTTACCCAGAACACGTTGATTTTCTCTACTCTGCTGCATCAAGAAAAGGTAGAGATTGGTAGCGTTTTTGGATTTGGCGATATGGGAATATGCTTTAGCCATAATGATTTGGTCTCTCATAAGCTTCAAGATAGCATCAGCGTTGGGGCTCTCATAGTCTCTCCTCCAAATACTGTATTTGCCAACGACAGAGTTTTCAAAGGTGATAGACTTGTGAATGGCAGCTTCTTGCATCTGGTGATCAGATTCCTTATCATGTTGGATCAGGTCGAGAGTCCGTTGAGCTCTCCTTTCCTGACGTAAACTCTGAAAAGGTATACAAAAATATACTAATGTTACAATTCGAGTCAAAAGAAGGAAGGGGGTATGTGAAAGAGAGATCACCTGACGCTTGAGTTTAGCAGGGCTTGTAAACTCCATGTGTGGAAAATGGTTATCGGTTTCACCAGACTGATTAGTTGTAGAATAAGTTGCAGCATTCTCTTCCATTCTAGTAGAATCATTTTGAAATGAATCCTGCGGTATCACTAGCTAATTCCATTTAAATAAAAAAAAAAAAAGGATAAATCCAAGGAAATCTCAAAAAAGATGTTTGTAGGCTTCTAGGAGGGATGAATCTCTCTCATAAGAAGATGAGGAGGACATGGTTGGGTTGGAACAAACGAAGTCTATTCCATTGAGAGTGGTAGCTACCTGAGAAGAAGGATTGGTGTTGGGGCGAAGAGGATTGTCGAAAAGCCAAGAAGATGAAAGATGTCCCATTTTGACACTACCAAGGCGTATGTTACCGTGATGGTCACTGTAGGTGGCAACTATGTTCACATCCTGAATGAATGAAGATACTAATGATTTTAAAAACACACACACACACACAAAAAAAAATGGATTATTGGATAAAGAGGAGAGAAAGAAGCAAATACTTTGAGATCTGGATCGTAGTGAAGTGCAGAAACAGAGGAAGCACTAGTAGTAGTAGTAGTAGTACATCCAGGACAATCTCGGTAAGCTTGAAGTTCTCGGTGGCTGCACAACAAAATGAAAGGAAAGTCCCATCCATCATCATAAGAAGAAGAAAAGAGTTGAAAAGAAAAGGAAGATGAATCAATCAATCAATCATTCATTCATTACGGTGCTTGTGACTCTAAAATGGCTCCACCCACATGATTTAGCAATACCTGCAATTGTCTCCACCAAAACCAGAAAAAAAAAACCATAAACCAATCGCTAAGTACCACCACTCTTATCAGATCTCTGGCAGAGATAATCATATACATTAACGAGAGAGATAGAGAGAGAGAGAAGAAGGTACCAGCCATAAGAAGCATCTCGACATCATCATCATCTGGATCTGCTCCCCTGCGACTGTGAGAATCCGAACTTTCTTAAAAAAAGGCAAATCAGTCGAGCGGTTTTTGAAACGTGCACGTGCTGCCGTTCCGCGATAAGAAAAACCACACGCACTCCTTAACTAACTATAAGACGACTTTGACTTATTTTTTTTCTTTCTAAAAAGCCTTCCTTGTTCTTCCCTCTTTTAGAAGAGAGAGAGAGCGAGAGAGAGAGAAGCATGTGCATAGCAGTGTTCTCGTGGCAATCGCATCCGCTTTACCCTTTTCTTCTCTTTCTGAATAGAGATGAATATCACAACAGGTTTACTTGGTTTGATTTTATTTGATGCCCTCCCTGCCTCCTCCTTTATTAATAATAAATCCCTTTTTTAATAATATTTTGTGTAAAAGGGAAACGGAGGCGCTGCGTTGGTGGGAAGACGGAGAGACGCTTGGAGGTAGAGACCTCGTCGGCGGTGGGACGTGGCTCGGTTGCAGCAGGAATGGCCGTATCGCTTTCCTCACCAATTTCAGGGAGACCTCCTCCATCCCCGATGCTAAATCCCGCGGACATCTCCCTCTTCGTTACTTGCAGAGCGAAAAGAGCCCTGCCGAGTTTGCCCAGGAGATCGAAAAGGAGGCTTCTCTCTACAACGGCTTCAACCTTGTTGTCGCTCATGTCTTGTCCAAATCCATGTTTTACATTACCAACCGCCCACTCCACGGTGACAAGCAGCACCTCGTTACGCTTGTCTCTCCAGGGATCCATGTCCTTTCCAACGCCAACCTCGACTCTCCTTGGCCCAAGGTTACCTTCCTTCCTTTCCTTCTTTTCTACTTCTCCACCTCCCTCCCTCAGTTGCTCTTCTCTTGCAGTGTCTCAGGTTGAGAGACGCTTTCAATCACCTTCTCACCCAAAACCAAGGTGTTGAATTCCCCCTTATGACTATGGTCGAGGAGGTGATGACTGATACTCTCAAGGACCAAGAACCTGTCCTGCCTCCCGTTTTCACTCCAGAGATTGAATACCATCTCAGCTCTATCTTCGTCGACATTCCTAGACCTCCTGTAACATCACCCCCTTCCTTTCCTTTCTTTTCTTTTCTCCTCTTCCTTTCTTAACTCTCTCATCCACTCTTACTCGTGTATCTCACAGGGTCGTTATGGCACCAGAAGCATCTCCGCCCTCACCATCAAGTCCCACGGTGAGCTCTGTTTCTTCGAGAGGCATCTTGAACATGGTGGTTCCTGGAAGGACCACACTCAACACTTTGTTATACAAAATCAATGCTTTACTTGACCCTCTCTCTCTCTCTCTCTCTCTTTTTTATAAGACTTATCACATTTGTAATTTGTGCTTGTATCTACTACATATAGAGAAAACAGCGCTCATGTCTTTTATTCCAACCATCATCAACATACAATTACAATCACAGTTTCAGATTCTCTTAAACCACAACCCCTATACACATATATAATGGTTCACACGTCACACGTAATTGGACACAAGTGAGAAACCTCTCACATTAAATTACACTTTGACCGAGAAGATCTCACTCAGGGAACTCCAAGTTCCCGACACAGCAAGAACCACTCCCAGTCCCACTATTGCCATGTCCAGGCTCCATTGCTTCCACCCCATCTCTTCCTTGAACACCAGCAAATGAAACAAAGCAGGTAACACAAACCCTAAGATGCAGCAAGTGCTGCTCCCCACCAATGACAAAAAATCTGTAAAGTTTGGCACAAAGAGAGCCACCAGAGTCACTGCCAATACTAGCAGCCATCTCAGCCACGCAGAGTACATCCCACCCGAGAACCGCCTCTCTACTATCTCAAACACCGGATTCATCATCAAGGGGAAGGTGAAGAAGAGGTTGATGCAGAGTCCCAGCTGAACAATAGAACTGATAAGTCCTGCCCCCAAGTTAGCGGTGATGATGTCCATTGTGTCCTCACCAAAAGCCAAGTAACCTAAGAAACCAAAGGCTATGTATATGAAAGAGATGAATCCCATGCCGAGTGCCAAGACTTTGCCAAACTTGTCCTTGTCTTTCATCTCCGATTCAAGAGGCAATACCATTCCAACACCTTCGAAAGAATAAACGGCCACGCCCATCCCATAGAAGAAGAGGGACATACCACCGAAGGCAACAACGTCAGGCCTTTGCTTGAGTATAATCATGGAATCCTCAACAATGACGACGGCCATAGCGGCAAGATCAACAACGTCGGCGAAGATGCTGAGAGGGGCCAAGTGAGTGAGGGTCTTGATGGAGTTGAGACCAAGCTGGAAGGGGAAGCATCCCCAGATGTAGAGACTCTTAGAGGAGACTCCGAGGAAGTCAGAGCCGAGGCGTGTAAACTGATGCCTGAGACTGGTGGGGGAATCAGGATCGAAAAGATTAGCTAGAGTAGTGCCGATGAAGATAAGATAGCCGACACAAAAGCCAGCTTGAGACAAAATAATAAAAAGGTCAACGACGAGCCTGCCGAGGGAGCCGCAGACGGCAAAGCCAAGGTCACCAAAAGAGCCGATCTTGGAGAAACCACCGTTGAGAGAGTCGAGCTTGCGGCGGGTATAAACGAGGAGCATCATGCAGTGATGGGTCAAAACAGAGACGGAGAGGAGAAGGAGGACGCCCATGAGCCATCCGGTGCGCTTGAAGGCGTAAGGAAGACCAAGAACACCAGCGCCGACGACAGCAATGAAGATGTTGGCGAAGGTCTTGAACTGGCTAGAAAGAGGAGGCCCTTTGCCGAGAAGAGGCGTGTCCTCCCTAGGAGGTGGTGGCATTTTAAGGGTATAAGAGGAGGAGGAGGAGGAGCTAGAATCTTGCTTGGCAAACCCCATCCGATAAAATGGAACAATGGACAAGGAAGCAGGAAGCAGAAAGGCTTCTTCTTCTGAATCAATCAAAGGAGGAGATAGCAAAGATGAGATGGAGGACAGAAGATAATTGGATGAATTGCGTGTCGACTTGGTGGAGTCCGAAACGACACCGTTAATTAATTAATGGGTACATACATCCATTACAAGAAAACGACACCGTTCAATTTGACAAATCAAACGACATCGTTCCAAACAAACATGAGATGAATTGCGTGTCGACTTGGTGGAGTCCGAAACGACACCGTTAATTAATTAATGGGTACATATCCATTACAAGAAAACGACACCGTTCAATTTGACAAACCCAAACGACATCGTTCCAAACAAACATGAGATGAATTGCGTGTCGACTTGGTGGAGTCCGAACGACACCGTTAATTAATTAATGGGTACATACATCCATTACAAGAAAACGACACCGTTCAATTTGACAAACCCAAACGACATCGTTCCAAACAAACAAGTGGATAGCTGAGAGAGCTCCCGGCGGCAAGACAACCTCCTCGTATCGCATCGCTTGATGATCGATCGATCGATTGATTGATTGATTCTCCCTCCCTCCCTCCCTCAGCTTGGTAAGAGAAATGGCGAGGGTTCCTTGTGACTTGAGATTTCTTCTCATACCGGCAGCTTTCATGTTCATCTACATCCAGGTCCGAATCTTATATCTAAATCCCTCAGCTACATTTGGATTTGGATTTGGATGGATCTCTCTCATGAGATTTGTATCACTCACTAGTCGTAAAATTCTAAGCCATCTTTAAGTAAAAAAGTGTGTGTGTCTTTTTCTTTCCACTAGATGAGGCTTTCCAGACGCAATCACAGTATGCAGATCGCCTTGGTTCCGCTGTATGTTTTTTTTTTTTTTTTTTTTTTTGGTTTTCAATGTTTGCTGAGACCATTGCGTGTGTGATTTGTTTTTTTTTTTATGGAGAACCTTTTTTTTGCATCTGCAGCTGGAGTCGGAGAACCATTGTACTAGTCAATTGCGATCCCTTATTGATCAAGTTAGCATTAAACAGTCTCGGATTCTCGCTCTCGAAGGTAATCTCAGTCTCATCCTTCTTTTCTCATTCCCCACTTGTCAAACTTCACCTTTCTCCGGGGGGTATCATCTTGTAGATTTGAAGAACCGCCAGGACCAACAACTCGTGCAGCTTAAGGATCTTATCCACACCTTTGAAAGTTCGTTACCCTAAAACTCTCTCTTTTTCTTTATATGAATTTTGCTAGTAATTCTCCTCTTTTTTTCTTTTTTTTTATTCTCTCAGGCAAAGGGATAGCAAAGCTCACTGAAGGTGGACAGGTCTGTATACCTTTTCTTCTTTGTTGGCACTTGCTGTCACTTGCTATAAAAATCTCCTTCTTCTTATTCTTCTATTTAGCAGGTGCCTCTGGCAGCTGTTGTGATTATGGCCTGCAGTCGTGCTGACTATCTTCAACGGACTGTCAATTCTGTTCTAAAGTCGGTTACTAATCTCTTTTAACTCTTTTATCTTACTCCAACTCTCTACTTACTTATATTTCTGTCTTTCTTTTTTTTTCCAACAGATATCAAACTCCCATTGCTTCAAAATACCCTCTCTTTATATCTCAGGATGGATCTAATCAAGCCGTCAAGAGCAAGGCTTTGAGCTATAATCAACTAACGTATATCCAGGTAAATCTGAATCTAGTGTTTGATGTTTCTCCCTCATGTAGATAAGTGAGATGGTGACTCGTTTCCCCCTTTTTAGCACTTAGATTTTGAACCAGTGGTCACCGAAAGGCCTGGCGAACTTATTGCCTACTACAAAATTGCACGTAAGGACTTGTTTCTCCTTTCTCTGCCTCCCTTCAGCTGCATGACTGATATACTTTTTTTTTTTTAATCCAGGTCACTACAAGTGGGCACTAGACCAGTTGTTTTACAAACATAAATTTAGCCGAGTGATTATACTAGAAGGTGAGGCTTTTCAAACTTTCACCCTTACTCTAACTTACTGCTCTCCACTATTGCTTAAGGGGTTTTCTGTCTCTTTAACAGATGATATGGAAATTGCTCCAGACTTCTTCGATTACTTTGAGGCTGCAGCTAATCTCATGGATAGGGATGAGTATGTTACCTACTGAAGCTTTCCTGCTGAGCATATTAAGTAATTTCTTTTTTACTACTTCTCATTCTTATCTGGGTGCAAACATGTATTAGAACCATTATGGCGGCTTCATCTTGGAATGATAATGGGCAGAAGCAGTTTGTGCATGACCCCTGTAAGATCCTTCTCCGCTTTCTTTCTTTGCCCTTTCTTCCATTATCTCGTTATGTCCTGCTCATGCTAATAAGCTAAAATAATCTGCAGATGCACTTTACCGATCAGATTTTTTCCCTGGCCTGGGGTGGATGCTGAAGAGATCGACTTGGGATGAGCTATCACCAAAGTGGCCAAAGGCATATCCTTATATCCGTTTATTAATTTCAATTGCTATAGTTTGACCCATCTAAGACTTTCCTTAACAAAATACACACTTATTGGGATGATTGGCTGAGATTGAAGGAGAACCATAAAGGCCGCCAATTTGTTCGACCAGAAGTCTGCCGAACATACAATTTTGGTGAACATGTTAGTACCTG
Source organism: Raphanus sativus (assembly GCF_000801105.2). Classification (NCBI taxonomy): domain Eukaryota; kingdom Viridiplantae; phylum Streptophyta; class Magnoliopsida; order Brassicales; family Brassicaceae; genus Raphanus; species Raphanus sativus. The sequence continues at coordinate 40,547,110 of NC_079512.1, forward strand.
AGACTTATGAGTTTCCATTGTTATAGTTGCACTTGTCTGATTATTTTGATTTTTGTTGAACCAGCCTGGTCTCACCAATATGAATTGTGACTTCTGTGTGAAAAATGTATTATAGCGGCTTTGTCCTATAATTTCTTGAGACAGAGACGTAGACAGTGAGGAGATTGCGTTTCCCCTTTATTCATATAACCTTGTCATTTTCATTTTGCAGGGGTCTAGTTTGGGACAGTTTTTCAGCCAGTACCTGGAACCTATAAAGCTAAATGATGTGAAGGTAAGTGTGTTCTTCACTCCTTTTTGTTGCATGACTACCTTATCACAGGTTTTCTATTTTAATATAAAGGTTGAGTGGAACGCGATGGACCTGGGATACTTGACAGAGGTAGAACCATATCCTTTGTATATTTAGTGAAGAAATCTTGTTTTTTTTTTTTTAACTTGGTTCTCTCTCATGTCTACAAAGGGAAACTATACCAAGTACTTTTCTGGCCTAGTGAGACAAGCACGACCAATTCAAGGTCCTGACCTTGTGTTAAAGGCTCAAAATATAAAGGGTGATGTTCGTATCCGGTATAAAGACCAAGCAGAGTTTGAACGCATAGCAGGGGAGTTTGGCATATTTGAAGAATGGAAGGTAAATTGATATTCTTAGACCAATCAGTATAATCTCTTAAGAAATGGTGTAGAGTCACTTTTGTGTACCCATCCATTGTGTAGGATGGTGTGCCCCGAACAGCATATAAAGGAATCGTGGTGTTCCGAATCCAGACTACTAGACGTGTATTCCTGGTAGGCCCAGATTCTGTGATACAGCTTGGAATTCGAAAATCCTGATGCAAAAACATGTACTTCTCTAACCCTAAGCATCTTCTAGATCCCCTATCCATTTGTAATAGTTTGTATGCTGACAGATTGACACGCAGATGAAAGCAAAGGAAGATCATTTCGACCGCAGGCAGCCTTCTTCAAGCAGCTGTTTGCACTTTTGGCTGTATAATTGAAGGATGAGTTTGTAGACAGGGGGTTAAATTTAACAGCTAGAAAGTTGTGGTGACATGTGTAGTAGGTTTTAAAGTTAAGGGAACCCCTTTAAAGGAGCAGACTTGAAACACTTATCAGTCGCTTTATAACTGATTGTTTTGTGGGTTGTCTGTCTTACACGAACACGCAAAATCATTCTATGCACCCTTTCTTCGACTATCTAAACGTACTAAATGATCCATGTTACCGCCATATTCTTACATCCTTGGTCGTGGAGAGGAGATTATGGGCCTTCACGACCAAACTAATTCATTTTTGCTTCAAAGAAGGTTTTTTATTTTTTGTTTTCACTCTCAGGGGCTTGTTGCCCATTGGAGGTGAAGAGGGTGATACGAATCCTATCATAGGATCCTCATGTGATATGCACGCAGCCACGCACTAAATGGCCAACGAATCTGGACTCTGGATTTACATACTAAAAAAGCAGGGCTCGAAAAAGAAACCTGTGGAGGAAGCAGAGTCCCCTGCATTTTTAGAATATTCTAATAACAGAGAGACTATTATATTAGATACATCTGTTGATGATTATTAATCAAAGATTCTCTTTATGTTTGTTAATTAGTCAGGATGGCAATAAAGAATACAATCTGACTGAATTTCTTCCACCCTATCTTTACCTGGTAATTTACACATCCATCTCTTCCTCTGTTTCTGTTTATCTATACATTGCCAAAATACGATTTTTGCTCTGGGAGGTTGTTGAGTTGGGATCTCTAGAAACATGTGATGCTGCAAGTTTTATTCCATCTTTTATTTTATTTTTTTGATATTTCAGATCGTGCTATGTCTCCTGTGTCTGTTTTCCTCTGATGACAAATTGATTTGTAAGGGGGAGGTGAACTAAGTTGGTAAGGGATGATTACATATCACGTTTTGCTTACAAGCCGAACCATTTTTCTGAAACATGAAAGTCTTTCGGGGATTTGTTTCAGAACAGAACACAAAGAGAGAGAGAGAGAAGACAGAATGAAGCACAGCGGTGGGAACCAAGCATGCTTCGTCCTTGGTCAAAAGACCCCAAGCATCCGAGATCTCTACTCCTTGGGACACAAACTAGGTCAAGGACAGTTTGGGACCACTTACATGTGCAGAGAGATCTCAACAGGGCGTGAATACGCGTGCAAGTCTATAACAAAACGAAAGTTGATTACAAAGGAAGATGTAGAAGACGTGCGCAGGGAAATTCAGATCATGCACCATCTGGCTGGTTACAAGAACATTGTCACCATTAAAGGCGCTTACGAGGATCCATTGTATGTTCACATCGTCATGGAGCTCTGCTCAGGTGGGGAACTTTTTGACAGAATCATCCAGAGAGGGCATTACAGTGAGAGAAAAGCAGCTGAGTTGATCAAGATCATTGTTGGTGTTGTTGAGGCTTGCCATTCGCTTGGTGTCATGCATAGAGATCTAAAACCAGAAAATTTCTTGTTGGTGAATAAGGACGACGACTTCTCACTCAAAGCCATTGATTTTGGGCTTTCCGTATTCTTCAAACCAGGTGAGGTGGAGTGGTGAATTCATATCATATGTTTCAGTCAAGTCATAGAATTTTTAAAAATGGCTCAATCTGTAACTTTCAGGTCAAATATTCGAGGATGTGGTTGGGAGTCCTTATTACGTAGCTCCTGAGGTTCTGCTCAAGCACTATGGACCAGAGGCTGATGTGTGGACCGCAGGGGTCATACTGTACATATTGGTGAGCGGAGTACCTCCCTTCTGGGCAGGTAACGCACGCACCCAAAATGAAACAAGTGTGTGATAAGGTGGTAAGTAGAGATGTCAAATGGGCGGTATATAAATGGGCGGCCCGTGTCCAAATTGATATGGTCTGAAATGGACATGCCCATTTTGACCCAGTAATTAAATTTTGTCCATATGGACGAGCCCAATTATAACATGGACAATATTGGGTTTAACCACTTGGACAATGGGCGTCCCAAAAATCTAAAATATCTAGGTTTAGCAAATTAGAAAAAACACAATATTTTTTTTTCAACATTTTCCTTCCTGAAGCCTGAAAGTTTGATTTCTAACTGTTTATTTGTGATTTTTGTTATGGAAAAACATAATTTTCCGCTAAAACCGAAAAACGTAATTTTCTGTTAAAATCGAAAAACGTAATTTTCGTTAAAACTGGAAAACATAGTTGCCCGCCAAAACTAAAAAAATGTAATTTCCTGCCAAGATCGAAAAATACAATTTTCCGCCAAAACCGAAAAATGCAATTTCTGCCAAAACCGAAAAACCCAATTTCATGTCAAAATCAAAAACGCAATTTCCCGTCAATACCGAAAAACGTAATTTCTCGCCAAAACTAAAAACATAGTTTTCCGCAAAAATTGAAAAGCGCAATTTTCTGCTAAAACCGAAAAATACAATTTCTCGCAAAAACCGAAAATGCAATTTTCTGTCAAAACAGAAAAACACAATTTCCCGGCAAAATCGAAAAAAATAAAAATTATATTGTTTACATTAAATGGGTGTATGGGTCTCATGGACAGCCCAACAAATCATGGTCTTATTTGGTTATGGTCTCACTTGGACATGGTTCTATTTGAGCTTCGACCAAAAATGTCCAACAAAAAAATGAAGCCCATTCGGACACGTCCAAACCCGACCGGCCCGCCCAATTGACATCTCTAGTGGTAAGACAAAAAAACATTGTTAAGATGGTTTTCTTTCTTTCTTTCACCAGAAACACAGCAAGGGATATTTGATGCAGTGCTCAAGGGACACATTGACTTCGACTCCGATCCTTGGCCCCTAATATCTGACTCTGCAAAAGACTTGATCCGCAGCATGCTCTGTTCACGGCCCTCGGAGCGTCTCACAGCTCATCAAGTATTGAGTATGTACTCTAACCAGCAGTTCCTACATGTTTCAGCTATGTATCTGCTTTCTTACCCAGCCAAGACTTTTTGCAGGGCATCCTTGGATTTGTGAAAATGGAGTTGCGCCAGACAGAGCACTCGATCCTGCGGTGCTTTCTCGTCTTAAGCAGTTCTCTGCCATGAATAAACTTAAGCAGATGGCTTTAAGAGTAAGGAACTAGACGCATGTTTTTCTTTTCGTTTTATTATCAAGACAAAAGTTTCCATGAATATCTTTATTCTGATGCGGTTCAGGTAATAGCTGAGAGTCTCTCTGAAGAAGAAATAGCTGGACTAAAAGAAATGTTCAAAGCAATGGACACCGATAACAGTGGAGCCATTACATTTGACGAGCTAAAAGCTGGGTTGAGAAGATATGGTTCTACCCTCAAGGATACTGAGATCCGTGACCTAATGGAGGCTGTAAGTACTCTAAACCCTGATCTGTGTATCTCTTTGAAAATCAGTATGTTAAAAAAAAACCTCTGTGCAAACTTACCAGGCAGATATTGACAAGAGTGGGACCATAGACTATGGTGAATTCATTGCTGCAACAATCCATCTGAACAAATTAGAACGTGAGGAACATCTCCTCTCAGCCTTCAGGTATTTTGACAAAGATGGGAGCGGCTACATCACAATCGACGAGCTACAGCAAGCGTGTGCTGAACAGGGGATGAGCGATGTCTTTCTTGAAGATGTGATCAAGGAAGTCGACCAAGACAATGTGAGATTTTACCTAAACATATCCTCTGGGGCTTGGAGATAGATACAAGGGATCATTTTTCTTCTGGTTTGTTTCAGGATGGAAGGATCGATTACGGAGAGTTTGTAGCGATGATGCAGAAGGGCATTGTAGGAAGAACAATGAGGAAAAGCATAAATATGAGCCTCAGGAACAATGCCATCTCTTAGTGGCTGGCTAATATAAGTGTAATCTCATGGTTAATTTACAGGTTGGCCTTTCTAACTTTCCTGTCATCTCACCAGTCTTTGCTAGGTAAATTATTCTATAGAAACTGATAGTCTACACCGGTGTGCGTGAATCCCTCCTTGTTGACAGAGCTGAGCCACGAGATGCAAAAGCTGCAAAGCTCCGCGGAAATATGGTTTACGTTCAGTCAAAAAAAAAAATATGGTTTACGTAGTATGGATGATCCTTCCTAGTAATTGTAGAAACAACAAAGGCTAAAGTGTACTGATTATGATGTATTAACAGATATATGAGATCATTGTAATTTGACTCTTATATGCACACATCCTATAAAAAAGGAATTACTGATGATGATTATACATCTGAGAGAGAGCTGACTCGTCTCTCTTCCCATTGTTACCACGTGCGCAAAGTAAAAGAGACTTCTCTCTCCTGATTGAGTGTGGAAGCATCAGAAATTTCGGAGAAACATTCTGGTCTCCTACCTGAAAAATCCTATTGGGATCAGAAAATGCTAAGGCAGACAGTCCGTTCGTAGTATATTGATCAAGAGATTAGAATTAAATGGATCTCCTATTGGGCTCATACTTGGATCGCTTTTCTCATACTAATTGGCTGGTTTCGTTAACGATCATCAGTTCTGTAAAACATAAATTTTCTCAAACCTGTTCGTTCCATTTGCCGTTTGGAAAAATAAGACTGAGCAATTATTGACTGATTGTACGTACGTTTGTTACCGCAAAACTTTTTCTTTTTTTTTTTGGACAGCAAGACTTGAAGCTCAAAATTTGTGTCATGCATGCAACAATAAAGGAGGACAGAGGACCCTTATAACTCATCTCGTGAACCACTCTTGCTTTCATATGATGCATAAGCTTTGATTACTGAAACATACACCTCAATGCCCTTCAAGTACTCAGCTTTACCCAAATACTGCAACAAATTAAGCAAAAAACCAGCTGCGTCGTTAGGCAATTGATGATACTGATGATGATGAAGGATGAGAATATATAAAATCAGAAACCTCGTTGTGGTCATGAAGCAAACTCCGGGTGTTTGAAATGGGAGAGAAGCCAAACGCAGGCACGCCAGCTATCCGGAAGTAGCGAGCATCTGTTGATGCAGGGAAAATCTCAGGCTTACTAGTACTACCTCCGGCTTCCTTGACAGCATTTTCCAAGAGCCTCCACCAAGAATTTGAATCATCTGCTGCTGTAACGAGGGGTTCCCCCGAATGCTTCCGCTTGAACTGCATGCCCCAGACATTGACCAACACCACGTTATTAATTAGTTTTAACTGCTAGCTAGGGTTGAAGAAGAGGAGAAGAAGTTACCTCAAAGGACATGTTGCGTGCGGCGGGAGCCCATTCCTCCACCAGACGTCTTTCAAGTGCTTCAGAATCAACGGTGGGAGGGATACGAATGTCGAAACCAGCTTCTGCCTCAGAAGGTTGCAGATTCATCACGAAACCCTTTGGGAGTGATAGAATATTAGAATAATAAAGAGTCAGAGATGCATGCATGCATGCATGCAGTTAATTAATTAATTAATAATATGTATCAAAGGGAAATGGGGGATACGAAATGGTTACAGTTGGGGAGGGTGTGCCAGCCTTGAGGAAGGCCATGTTGACGGAGACGACATGGCCTTCAGCAGTGCCACCAGCTTTAAGAAGATCGAATTGAGAAGCTCTGAATCGAAGAATATTCTCAATGCTTTTGAGGAGATTCTCCAAAGCAGAGTTGTCATAGAGCTTGGCACCGTGGCCAGGGGGTCCTTTAGCCTTAATCACAAGCCACCAGGGATTCCTCTCTCCATAGAATACTCTGTAACTCTTACTAGGCGATGGCAGTCCTGAATATTAAAAAAAAAGATAGTTAAAAAAAAAAGTGTTTAATTTAACTTGTTTACTTTTACCTTCGTCGAGCACGATACCGACGTTCAACGTCTTGAAGAGGTGGGATTCGGCGAACTTCTCGGCTCCATCGTAGCCACCGATCTCTTCATCGGGGACGAAGGAGAGATAGAGGGATCGGATTGGGTGGAAGCCAGAACCCTGGAGCTTGCGTATGGCCTCGAGGTACTGCATCCCAACGCACTTCATGTCTTGCGAACCTCTGGCAACTATGTCTCCCTGTTTATCAATGTGAGCGTGGAGCGGGTGGTGTGTCCACTTGGATTCCTCGAAGGGGACGACATCGGTGTGGGAGTTGAGTAGAATGGCAGGTTGAGTTGGGTCGGATCCAACCCATTTGAGGAGGAGAATCGGCTTTCCCTTAACGAACTCGATTGTCTGAGTTTCAAGGGAGAGGGATTTGGCTTGAGAGTTGATAAAGTCAACGGCTTTGTAGTAATCGGGTTTGGGTTGAACCGTGTTGATTCGCAGATACTCCTGGAATCTGGACACGATCGCCTCCCCTTCGTCGTCACCCACTGCTGAAACGATGCATAGAGCAAGGATAAGAAGACTCATGGCCAAGGTCATCAAGACTCAAGAATATTCTTCCACCACTAACGATTCATTGGAGACAAGGGAAACTGAATTAAGGCAGGGAGGGACGTCGTCGTTATAAGAAGAATGAAGGGCCACGACAATGAAATGGCAGTTTCGTGAATAAAATAAATAACAAGGGCGAAAGCAAGGAACAAAGCAACGCATGCATAACGATAGTCCACTTTACTATACTCACTCCATTTGAATGTATTAGGAAACTGACTGCATGTAAGAGGATTAGAGTGTGTTTGTGTACAGATATGGGACGCTGGAAAACTCCAACTGCCACGGTCTGAGCAAGATGGAAGACGCAGAATACTAATAAGGTTCTCATCCACAACAATGCGCTACCTCACTTCCCCTAACAATGGTTTCTTCTAATTTGTTAGTAGTAGATGACAACAATGGTTTCCCTTCTCTTGTTCTACAATCTTCATTGATGACCGTGAATACAAGTTCGTTGCTTATTTTCTTCTTTCACTTTCAGACCTTTCTATCATTGGTTTATTCTAACAGAGTTATGCACATCCCAACAGTTTACTAATAGCAACTAGATTTTGAGGGTATATTTTTGTTTTAATTTAATTCTCATATTTGGGTTTTTGTGATTATATTTGTATTTTTCTTTGTAATAAATCTTAATCAAAATATATTTTATTAAATAATAGCAATTTAAAAATTGATCCATAATACGTTCGGCTAGAGCTAGATTGTCGGTCGAACCCGCAAACCCGTCAACCCGCGAATTTCAATTTTGTTTTGGTCAAAAACAGGATCTGCACAATCCACATCGTAATAGATAGATTATGGTAGTTTTATATTTAAACATGTAATATTGACTTTAAATACAGTTATATTTTAAATTAGATCTAACTAATATCAGTTAGTCATACTTCAACTTTAATAGTATTGATATCCTCCCCAATCGTTTCTCCTAAGTTATTATTATGCTTATGAAGTCCTGCATTTACAATCACGACTAGAAGAGAGGATATAGGCAGTGGAGAGCAAATGTAATGATTCCAGAATCTCATCGTAATTTTCTTAGCTTCTATAACAATAATCAATTACCACTCAAAACCTGTAATGCTCGATCTTCAGCCAATACAAAAATAAAAAAACAAAAACAAAAGAAATGACAGATATGTTTCTGTTCTGCTCGCAAACTTTCCTTCATGTGCTCCAGTGTCAAAATTCAACGCCAAGTATAACCCTCTTATTCTATCACGCATCACTGGACCATACACGTATGGAGCACGGTGCTTAAGACTTGTGGGACTTGCGAGGAGCTGTGCTCACTCCGCAACAAGCTCCACCAACAATTAATTAATCCTTTAACTAAGATGTTGTATTAGTAAAGTTAATCCTCTTCGATACCACCAAGTTTTTCACAAAATCAAACCTTCAATACTGTTCTGCTCTACTCAAGATACTTCAAGATTATGATCTAGCCTCAGGATAAAAGATAAATATTGCTAAATCTTCAATTTCTTTGGCTACAAAGATATTTCATGATATATGTGACAAAGTAAAAAAGACAGTTAGACATTGGAAAAAAGAGGTGTAGAAATGTATTTGGAGTTATCTGAATAATTTGGCAGGAAGAAACAAAATATCTTGTCGTCCATTGTGGATCATATGAAGCAAAATGCTGTCAGTTGGACCTCCCATTTTCTATCCGCCGTTGTTAAGATGACAGATATAAAAATTAATACTTTACTAAGCTAAATAATCATGACAATACTAAACCACCTATGGAAGGCTCTAGGGAATAGACATGTCCAACAACATATGTCTTTTTCGACCTACAACAGTTCAAGACCAGGACCTCCTCAATCCGACCTTTTCTCTGGAAGAAAAAGAAGAGAATGGAACTTTACTAAGCTAAATAATCTACTTCCAGAGCTTACTCACCTTTTCTTGCATTTACGACCGAGTGTTTTGGGGTTCAAAATAGCCCTTTGTTTGGAGCATGCAGTCTGCCAACGAATATACCACAAAATTTGGTTGCTTCGCCCAAGTGAAGGATCATCTTAGCTTGTCCTCACCTACAATGAATCCCAACATGCAAATATATCTAGAAACATTTACATACCAAGCGTATAATTTTAAGATTTGGTGGGACAAAAGACCAAACGTGTAGTTTTATTGTAGTCCCTTTATAGCTAATAATAATAAATAGTTGAATTATGTGGTGATGATGCCTACGGTTTTATTACATGTTGGTTTATAGATACCAATAAACTGTGCGGTTTAAGGTACCATGATTTCTCGTGAGTTGAAGTGATTTTATGGTTGGTTTGTAGTTCCAAAATGAGAAATTGCCAAAAATACCATTTTCATAGTACCACTTTTCATGTTTACACTAACCACTTTTACCACTACTTTTAATGAAGGGTCTAGATTTAAAGGTTTAGGATTTAGGGTTTAGATTTGATGTTTTAGGGTTTAAGGTATATAGTTTAGGGTTTAAAGTTTAAGATTTAGGGTTTAGAGTTAAGGATTTAGGGTTTATAGTTTAGACTTTAGGGTTTAGGGTTTAAGATATTGAATTTAGGGTATATAGTTTAGGGTTTAGGGTTTAGATTTGAAGATTTTGGGTTCAGGGTTTAGAATTGGAAGTTTAGGAATTAGAATTTGGAATTAGAATTTTGAAAAACATATAAAAACAAAAATATAAGAATTTTTACCATTTTAATAAATAAGGTATTATTAAAAATGTGTCTTTAGTGGTGGTAAAGATGAATAATGGTACATTGAAAGTGGTATTTTTGAAAATTCCCCTTCCAAAATTATGTGTTGATATCTATGATCTTATAGTTACCAATAGACCGTGTCACAAATTAGGCTGAGTTTTACATGATTTTGTGGTTGAGTAAAAGATTACGAATTTTCATGTCGTCTTTAAATTGTGAAGAATTGGTTCCCGCATTAAAATGAATTAAAAGCATGAAAATCCCAAAATAGCAGAAGACACTTAAACCTTATAAAAATAGGATGATGAGAAGCCGGAAAAAGAGATGCATGTCATAAACTGTTTTTGTCCTGATAATCCTCTCCTCCTTATATTTCTCTTTATGTTCCCCAAACCATCAAGAAGGTAACAACTCATGTCTCATCTTTGTTTTGCATGATCACATTGATTCACTTGGAAACCAAGCTTCTTTGTTTGGCTTCACAATGGCATCCACTCCTCCTCAAACTTCTAAGAAAGTTCGTAACAATTCTGGTAGTGGCCAGACCGTTAAGTTTGCAAGACGAACATCTAGCGGACGTTACGTGAGTTTATCCCGAGATAATATTGAATTATCAGGTGAGCTTTCAGGAGACTATTCGAACTATACCGTTCACATACCTCCGACGCCTGACAACCAGCCCATGGCTACCAAAGCCGAAGAGCAGTATGTGTCAAATTCCTTATTTACTGGTGGTTTTAACAGTGTCACGCGTGCACATCTTATGGACAAAGTCATCGATTCAGATGTGACACACCCTCAGATGGCTGGTGCTAAAGGTTCTTCATGTGCCATGCCTGCTTGCGATGGAAATGTCATGAAAGATGAGAGAGGAAAGGATGTAATGCCATGTGAATGCCGGTACAACATTTTTTGGAACGAATTAATTAACATTTTAATATACTTGTTTCACAAGACAATGAGGTTTCTGACCAATTAAAATTGGTTATTTAGGTTCAAGATCTGCAGAGATTGTTTCATGGATGCCCAAAAAGAAACAGGTTTATGTCCAGGATGTAAAGAACAATATAAAATCGGAGATCTAGACGATGATACACCTGATTTTTCTAGTGGTGCTCTTCCTTTACCAGCTCCAGGAAAAGGTCAACGTGGCAACAATAACAACATGTCTATGATGAAAAGAAATCAAAATGGTGAATTTGATCACAACCGGTGGTTATTTGAAACACAAGGCACATATGGTTACGGTAATGCGTATTGGCCTCAAGATGAAATGTATGGTGATGATATGGATGAAGAAATGAGAGGTGGAATGGTGGAAACAGCTGACAAGCCATGGCGGCCGCTGAGCCGGCGGATCCCAATCCCAGCTGCCATCATAAGCCCGTATAGACTACTAATCGTTGTTCGTTTTGTGGTGCTATGTTTTTTCCTAACTTGGAGGATTCGAAACCCAAATGAGGATGCAGTATGGCTATGGTTGATGTCAATAATATGTGAGCTTTGGTTTGGATTTTCATGGATATTAGACCAAATACCAAAGTTGTGTCCCATAAACCGCTCTACCGATCTAGAAGTTCTTCGTGACAAATTTGACATGCCTTCTCCTTCAAACCCCACAGGGAGGTCAGATCTCCCAGGTATTGACCTCTTTGTGTCCACAGCGGATCCTGAGAAAGAGCCACCCCTTGTCACTGCCAACACTATTCTTTCCATATTAGCTGTTGACTATCCAGTGGAGAAAGTGTCGTGTTACCTTTCTGATGATGGAGGAGCCCTTTTATCATTTGAAGCTATGGCAGAAGCTGCTAGTTTTGCAGACTTATGGGTGCCTTTTTGTCGCAAACACAACATTGAACCCCGGAATCCAGATTCATATTTTAGTCTCAAGATAGATCCAACAAAGAATAAGAGTAGGATTGATTTTGTGAAAGATAGGAGGAAGATTAAGAGAGAGTATGATGAGTTCAAGGTTCGCACCAATAGCCTCCCCGACTCAATACGAAGAAGGTCAGATGCATTTAATGCAAGAGAGGAAATGAAAGCTCTAAAACAGATGAGAGAAAGCGGAGGAGGTGATCCAATGGAACCTGTGAAGGTCCTCAAAGCCACATGGATGGCTGATGGTACCCACTGGCCAGGAACTTGGGCAGCCGCTACTCGAGAGCATGCCAAAGGTGATCATGCTGGAATTTTACAAGTCATGTTGAAACCACCCAGCAGCGATCCTTTAATCGGTAGTAGCAACGATAAGATCATTGATTTTTCAGACACAGATACTAGATTACCAATGTTGGTGTATGTGTCACGTGAGAAGCGACCTGGATATGATCACAACAAGAAAGCTGGAGCTATGAATGCACTTGTTCGTGCCTCTGCTATTCTCTCAAATGGACCTTTCATCCTTAATCTTGATTGTGATCATTACATCTATAACTGTAAGGCCATTCGAGAAGGGATGTGTTTTATGATGGACAGAGGTGGGGAAGATATTTGCTACATTCAATTTCCACAAAGATTTGAAGGTATTGATCCTTCTGATAGATATGCGAATAACAACACCGTATTCTTTGACGGTAATATGCGTGCTCTCGACGGTGTTCAGGTAGGTTCATATTTCTTTTTTTATAAAATCCAGATTAACCACATGTTTATATTTATTTGTAGATTTATAAGAGGGGAAATATTAATTAATTTGAATATATATATATATATATATTTGGTTGCAGGGACCAGTTTATGTTGGAACTGGTACTATGTTTAGGCGATTTGCTTTATACGGTTTTGATCCACCCAATCCGGATAAGATTCTTGAGAAGAAAGATTCAGAAACAGAGGCGCTAACCACCAGTGACTTTGATCCAGACCTTGATGTCACACAACTTCCCAAGCGCTTTGGAAACTCCACACTCCTAGCCGAGTCAATTCCTATTGCAGAGTTCCAAGGTCGCCCATTGGCAGACCACCCTGCGGTCAAGTATGGCCGTCCTCCTGGAGCCCTTAGAGTCCCCCGTGACCCACTTGATGCCACAACTGTCGCAGAGTCTGTTTCTGTAATCTCTTGTTGGTATGAGGATAAAACCGAGTGGGGAGACAGAGTCGGATGGATTTATGGGTCGGTGACAGAGGACGTTGTCACAGGGTACCGCATGCATAATCGTGGATGGCGCTCTGTTTACTGCATCACCAAACGAGATTCTTTCCGCGGTTCTGCACCCATTAATCTCACAGATCGCCTTCACCAAGTCTTGCGATGGGCCACCGGCTCTGTCGAGATATTCTTCTCTAGAAACAACGCCATCCTTGCCTCAAAACGTCTCAAGTTCCTCCAACGCCTTGCATACCTAAATGTCGGAATATATCCCTTCACCTCTTTGTTTCTCATCCTCTATTGTTTTCTTCCAGCTTTCTCTCTTTTCTCTGGACAGTTTATAGTACGAACACTTAGTATCTCCTTCTTAGTTTACCTCCTTTTGATTACCATCTGTTTGATTGGCTTGGCGGTTCTGGAGGTCAAGTGGTCCGGCATCGAACTAGAAGAATGGTGGAGAAATGAACAGTGGTGGCTTATCTCCGGAACTAGCTCTCACCTTTATGCTGTAGTCCAAGGAGTCCTCAAAGTTATTGCAGGGATCGAGATCTCTTTTACCTTAACCTCTAAATCCGGGGGAGATGACAATGATGATATATACGCTGATTTATACATAGTGAAATGGTCTTCTCTAATGATACCACCCATTGTGATAGCAATGGTTAACATAATAGCAATTGTGGTAGCGTTTGTCAGGACGATATACCAAGCGGTGCCACAATGGAGCAAATTGATAGGAGGAGCTTTTTTCAGCTTCTGGGTGTTAGCACATTTGTATCCTTTTGCAAAAGGATTAATGGGAAGGAGAGGCAAGACTCCAACAATAGTTTTTGTGTGGGCAGGTCTAATTGCCATCACTATCTCTCTACTATGGACGGCTATTAATCCTAACACCGGACCTGTCGCTGCTGCTGAAGGTGTTGGAGGTGGTGGATTTCAATTTCCTTAAAACATTTACAGTATATATATGAGTAGAGTTTTCTAAAACCTAATTTAATTACAACAATAATACACTTTCCTATGTCCTTTTTCTTGTTTATTTCTTTCTTTGGTTGTACATTTTCACTGAACAATATTTAGATTTTAATATCTCATGATCGTAAAATGCAATTATCAATCAACTTGTTACTTGTAGCATTTTGTTTTTACATAAACCAACACCCTTTCCAATCAACTCGCAAGAACATATGAATAATGTAACAAGTGGACCGGAAGAGATAAGTTGGGCCTTAGTTAAATGATGGTATGGATCCCTCGAAAGGAAAAGAAAAAAAAAGAGGAAAAAATATGATGCACATTGTTTATGTCTTCTCCGTGACCAGCGACTCTTCCTCTTCGCCGTTTTCATTCTTCTTTTCTTTTCATATTCTTTCTAGAGTTATTTTCATCCTAGGACAGTATTAAGTTTTTTATTACAACTTAGGACAGTTATTGATTTTAGGGTAGTTTTTTGAAACTATAAGCTAACTACATTTACTCTTGCAATTAAACGGGTCCACAATTTTAATTTTCTTTTCCCTTTTCGCTGTTCGCTGTCTTCTCTTTCTCTCTTCTCTCTCTTTAATCTTTTTTTAATTCTTTTTTCCACTTTTAACTTTATTTCATATCTGATCCCTCAACATTTAAATATATTAATTTATGCTCTCATCATTTTTGATTTGCAAATATATCTCTTTCAAATTGACTCCTCACTTTTTAATATAAAAATCATACCTTCAGTGAATATATATGTTCATTGAAAATTTTGGTGTACATAGTTGGACATCAGACTTTATTGTACACATGGACATCAAACTTTATTGTTATAGTTCACTTTTGTTATTGACATGGACATCAGAGTTTAATGTACACGTGGACATCAAACATGTATGTTCGGTGAACATTTTGTTTATGCATGGACATATGACTTTATTGTACGCATGGAAATCGCCTTTTAGTGTACACACGAGCACATGCAGGAATGTTCATTGTGGTGTGGAACATGGCCACTAATGTATACACATGTTTACATCCTGGACTCAAAAGACTGTTGATTGTACACAACATGTATGTTTTTTGAATATTTTGTTGTACAAAGATAATAGTTTATGAATGGACACCGTCATATTTATTGTACACATGGACATCTCTATGTTGTGTACACATGGGCAGAGGCATGGATGTACATTGTGGACGCTTTGGAACATGAGAACTATTGTATACACGTGTGTACGGCCTGTGTAGAAGACTCAAAGTACATTTGGAAATCCAGTATGGTATACATGGACACATACGGGATTATACATTGTACACACGGTGGTAGATGGACACTAAGGTCAACATGGGCGTAGGCATTCATTGTAAACATGTATACACCTAGTAGGTACCGTGTACACTATGTGGTTCATGAACACTAATGCCAGTGTGTACACATGTATTTCACTGTCCACATGTACAATGTATTATCCATGGTTGTTCCCGAGCTTGCGTGATAGTTGGAGTCGCGTCAGAGATGAACAAAGGTCACGAAGAAGATAAATCCCGACGAATAAGGAGGATCTGAGACATGAATGTGGTGGCGGAACCCTAATTTCTTGGTGTTGTCTCATGTGAATGCGTGGTGGTGGTCATGGTGGATGAATTTATTGATTTTCATAGTCTGGTCCATGGTGGATGATGAGCATTCTACAACGTCTTCGCCGTCGAAATTGCTCCATCGTGGTCTATCTCCGTCGTCACTACACCAAAGTCAACAACGTCTCTGCCGTTGATGTCATTATCGTATATGTTACTATTACATCATCATCACCAGAGATATACCTTGACATATCTTAAAAGATATATTGAGCAACAGAGAAAATAATTACATGTGATTTCTTAAAAAAAATTATCTGAAGAATCAGATTTCAGTTTAGAAAAAAAAGAGAATGTTTGGGATGAAGAAGACGAAGAAGAAAGATAATGGGACCTATTTTATCTATGATTATCTAGACCATTAAATTATTTATAAGATGAAGGGTTGTGATGAAATCCCACCACTAAAAGAAATAAATAAAATAGAAAGAGAATAGAGATGTGTGGTTGAGATTATTTCTATTTAATATACTGGTTTGATTAGTTATCAATTTAGTTCTGAATTGACTCATTTATTTAGGAAAAAGAGAAGCTGTTAGAAGAAAGTGTCCTAATAGCGATAACTGTCTTATTGTGTCAATAAAACTCATAAACTGTCTCTCACTGTAATACTTTCTTCTTTCTACTACCACTCTTGCATTTTTTCGTAAGATAAGTTAGAAAATATGGTATTTTTGTTATATTGCATAAATTCATTATGAAATAACATATGATGAAGATTAAAGAAGTCTAGAATTTTTATTGTCACCGTTTCTCCAAAAATACAGATGTTATGAAGGTTAGTCTACTGAATCAGGTAGAATATAAAGTTTTATTGAATTACTCATTAAATTATTAGAAATAATGTCATGTATTATAATAATAATTTTAACCAACATTAATATAAATTTAGAATGTGATTAGGTATTTTTAATCAACAATAAAGAATCTAAATTTCAGTATATAGCATTTATAGTAAAATTTGATATTTTCATATGGGTTAATCTATATATTTCAAAATAAATTAGAAAATACTATATTTTTGTTTTAATGCATAGCTTCATCATGCACATACATAATATAGTATATAATTTTAACATACATTAATATATATTTAGAACGTGGTTATGTATTTTTTTAATCAACAATAAATAACCTAAGCGCCAGTATATAGTCCGTATTGGAAAACTCTATTTTTTGTTGAGAGTAACTCATGCCATGCGCTTACTCTTTTGATGTTTCCTTCCTTCTTTGCAACTTTCAGAGTTGTGTTTTTGGTAAGCTTCTCATGAGTCATGGCTTCTTCAATCCATGAGCTTTCTGGTTCCACTCTCTCTTTATTCGTTTCATGTCTATGTTGCTCTTATTCAAAGTTAAGCTTTGCAGAAACATAGATTTTTTTAACATAAACTTTTTTTTTGAAGAAAAACATAAACTTGCTCCCAATGTCCATATGTATTACCGGATGGTGACAAGCAGCCAACCAATCGGCTTTGAAAAACTTTTGCATTGAATCAGCATCACATATTACTCACCACTTAGTAGGCGTTTTCATAGAAAGAAGAATTTGAATCTAAAATATAACCCACATTGGAGAAAGTGTCTGCATATTCATATTTTTGTTCGGTGTTATTTACCATTATAATAATTTTTAAAGTCAAAATTACTTCATCTCATCTTTATTTCTTCATCTACGATATAAATTGCTATTTTATTGTATCTATAAAAGAATAAATAACATTTGTTCATTTTACTATATATTAAGAGATTTATTTTTTTTTAAAAAATATGTATCAGAGCAAATCACATTTCTTATATAAAGTTCTTAGATTTTAAAAGAAAAATAGCAAAATATATTGTAGAGTGGTGGTCTCAGAAATAAGAGTACCTCTTAAACACAATTAATAGCTAGTGTTACACAATCCTCCTAATACACTTATTTGAGCTCTGTTTTTTCTCACACGCTTAGATATTTTTTAGTCCTAAAAATACTGCTATATATCTTTTTTTTTTTCATATGAGCCTGAACTTTTATCTTTAAACTTTCGAATATTTGCAAGTATTAGTATTTGTTTTTTTCTTCCGAGGTAATACCTCCTAACGTGTTTCAATATGTATTGCAGTATTAGTGGATGTTTAAAACCGAAATTCCTAAAGCAACTTTTTATCCATAAATAAAATCCTAAAGCAACACTCCATATTTTGTGTCCATATCTGTTTCATTTTCGAAATTGAGTCTATCTAAATTACCATTTCAAAAACTGAAAGAAGAAACATGTGACATGTGAATGTGATATGCATGTGGTTACCGAAGATATATGCGGGCTACCGATAACTATGGGGTTAGCTAGCTATTACGAGTGAAAATCACTAACCTCCGGATCTCACCTAGAGCTTTGATTTGATCCACGATGATAAAATATATATATCCTCTTGACAAATCCTATATATATATATTTGCATTGTGTGTGTTCACATGCACATATAATGCTCCTCGAATACATGTATGGTGTGAGGTGTGAGCTGCAAATTAAGCTGTATCGATGTGAATATATTTAATTATTGTATGCTAACCAAACAATCAATGATGAGAATTAGGAGCAAGAGATCACATCGTATATATATGTAGTAGATAGGAGCTCTGGGGAATGATCTGAGAACTACTAAGATGGACCAAGGAGAAAATGAGGTGGTATGGATGAATGACGCCATGGATGGTGAATCTTTCATTGAAATACAAATCAACAAACTAGCAACTGGAGTGAGCATATCTTCTTCTTCTTCTCCAAGTAATGAAATGCAGACGTCAGCAATCTTCTCGTCGGCCTCTAGCTACTTCTCTACATACAGCATCGTGACAACGAAGTTGATGATGAAACTGGGGTGTTTGAGTATAGTGGGGGTCATAAGGGAGAAACTGAACGTGGGAGAGAAGTGGGTCCTCAATGTTATTCACGGACGACGAAGCAAGATCTCCCTTCATTGCCACTGCAAAGGCGGCACCAATTACAGCAAGGAAACATTAACGGACGACTCCCTCACGGCAGCCATCGCATACTGCAATGCATCCTCTTTTTCCCGTCAACAAATTTAATACTCTTTCTATCATTGTTGTTATTGTTGGCTGTAGACAAGATTACTAATGTTGGTAATCACATAGGGAATGGATATTGGGGCATTAGGTCCTATCTACTGGTATAATGAATCAAGTCGTTTAATATTATCGCTTTAAGAATATTTTCTCTCGTATTGCAATGTGTGATAACCAAGTAAGAGACGTTATGACGAACTGGACAAGTCGAAGAATGAAGGGCCTGGTTCACTCTTCATCCAACTGTAAGTAATGACTATATAACACTACTCTGAATTCTTCTTCGCATTCATCACCAATACCATCACTTCTGTCTTGTATAACTTCATATACATGGTACCACAATGATTTCTAAAATATGCAATCACATGCAATTATTTACACTACAAATATGGGGAAGACATGTAACCACACTATCCTGATCCAACAAATATGCATAGGTACATAGATAAATAACATATATGTGTTGGCAAGGCAGAGCAATAAACGGAATTGCAAGATCCACTTGGGAAATTGGGAAATTCAATGTATCCTCTTTTGTCACCAGAGGACTCGTCCTTGGCAAATGGACTAAGTATATTCTTAACAGCTGAATATCAACAAACAAGCTGAATGCCAAATAGAACCAGGAAACTCAGATCCAATATAACATTTCTGACAGCAGACTAGAAAAATCCTCATCAATTGAGCCAAATAACTCTAAAAGGAATGTTTTGAGTTGCAGAAGGACCTGTAACGTAAACAAGGATATTTAATCTACCATGTAACTGTTGAGTCACAGGCTCAACCTAGTTCAGATTCCAGATATGAACACAGTTATTTTTCACTAATAGCTAAAGCTAGTGCACGAATAGTGTTTCGTCCAACGACACAGTATTAAAAGCTAAGCTGACAGATACAATTAGTCAAAAGAGGTTAAAGACCAGTGAGGTTCAATCATTAGCCAATGATGATGGTCAGAAGTGAAATGTTGCCAAACTTTTCAAATTGATTATGGCATATGTAAGCAACACAGAAGAAAAGATCTATTGAAAATTCATCATATACTCGAAGCTGAAAGATGGATTCATATGGGGGCTCCTATAGACAATCCTAGCTCTTAATAGTGGCAGGTTATTTAGGACACCAGAGAACAACAAGACATTTCTGTATCTAACTAATAGATCATCACGTGCATTCCTAACAAACAACTATACAGCCTCACCAATTGAGCCCGACATGGGTTCTCGTTTCACACAACTACATTGTGAACTCAAAAGCTACATGCACTGTAAAGGTCTTAGCAATTAGTAACCATTAGCTTAATCTTAGAAGTTAGAAGCATTGCTTGGGAGTTGAATGGTCATATCTCTCTTGCTGGCATGACTGTATGATTTATCAGGAATATGCAGACAAGATGAACAAGTCCATATCTGTACGAAGTAAAGAAATGACAACAGGTTAAGAAAAGAAGCAGCTTTTATAGACGCCTTCGATTCGTTGTATGAGGGTCCAAAGTCGCTGAGCCAATGGTCTCTACAAGAAGGAGAAAAAAAAATCAACCATGATTAGAAGGTGCGGATAAGGAAGAGTGACCTGCCTCCTCTATCAGATGGTAGGTACCAATAACACACCTGCTCAGAATCACCCCATCTACGGAAAGCAGAAAATGACTGCAAACAAGAGAAGAGGAACTGACCACCAACAGAAGCAAGACAGTACCAAATCTTCAAGTCTTACAGGAGACAAGGAACATGAGTGAGGAGGAAGAGAAGTAAAAGAGGGTACTGAA
The DNA here is from genome assembly GCF_000801105.2 of Raphanus sativus. Classification (NCBI taxonomy): domain Eukaryota; kingdom Viridiplantae; phylum Streptophyta; class Magnoliopsida; order Brassicales; family Brassicaceae; genus Raphanus; species Raphanus sativus. The sequence goes on from NC_079512.1 coordinate 40,567,694, forward strand.
CTGTAATAATAATAATCGTACACAGTGATTAAGAGAAATAATTTATGGAATTGTTGACGAAAACGGTAGGGGATAAAAACTACCACTTTTTACACAAATCTCGTCAATGTCGAGATAAACATCATCATAATCATCAACAACCAATCATCCTTCACACTTTGATCATCTTGTTCGGGTACATAATGTCATCTTATCCTCTTCCCACTCCTCTTATCCTACACTACAGACGACTCAACAAAGTCAATAACTTTTATCCATTGGCAAAAAGAAACTAACTTTCATATTTAAAAAAAAAAAGAGAGCAGACAGAAGAAACGCCAATTGATCTTACTCGTGGCACACCAGCAATCTTCAACTCTTCATCAGTAAGCTGATACTCATTCATGCATAACCCAGTTGGCTCTTTCACCACGAGGAGCTCGATCCCTGTGATAAAACAAGGATCTTCTTCATCCCTATGGCCCTCGAACCATTACGAATCTAGCGATCCTTCCCAGTCGTCTTCCAGTAACGTTTTGACTGGTCTATAATCCCAAAACAAAGTCAAAATCAATTAAATCAAAACTAGATCATCGTAACCAATTCGATAAAGAACTAAAAAAAGTAACTTGTAGATCCCAGGGCTTGGATTTGTACATATCTGTTGGAAACGGAACCCAGGAGCGAACGACGTCACCGAGCCGCGACCCATCAATTCTACTTTGGGCCACATCATAAAGGCCCACTAAAGTCATAGATTACTTGAACCGACTAGCAAGTAATAACCAAATCTCTTACACTTTCCATATCCACCGTTGGATTCGAAATTCATGATCCAAGGTTTAAGAATCCAAACCTCCTTGAAATTTGACCGTTTGGAACATTTCTGTTTATATTTGACTCCCTCTCCTCTCATCTCCTTTCCGCAACACACGTTCTCTCCCTCTATCGCTTTCTCTCAGACTGATTCTCCATAGCAAATAATCAAGAAAGAAGTTTCATAAATACTCAAAGGGAACGATCATGGCGACGAGACAAGCTCAAGATTTACTCTATATCTTATATAACCCTAGGGTTTAAAGATTGATTTTGAGGCTCTTATTAAAAGTTTTGATCGCTAACTTCACAGATGATCCCGTCCATGTCAAGAACCGTCGCTCTCTTTGGGACATCGAAAACCTCACTGCTGTTCCTGGAATCGAAGGAGGAAATATCAATCGACCCTTGACCCGTAACTTTGATAAAAAGGTTCGTTTTTAATTTTTTTTTTGTTGCAAACCTTGTTTTCACTTTTGAGAATGCACATGATTGTTGAATCTGATTCTGTTTTGCGGTCTCTCTTCCTTACCAAATCAGCAAATCAATCCAAACAAAAGCTTCGGTTCTTGATGGTGCTCTTGTACCCACAAGTTGTTGATAATTAAAAAGATTCGTTTTTTTTAAAGATCCTGTTTTGCGAGCGCATGTGGCTGTTGAATCTGACTCTGTTTTGTGGTTTCTTTACGAAACCGCAGATCAATCTGGACCAAGCTTCGGTTCTTGATGATGTTAGACGGTTAGACCCAAGAAACAGTAGCAATAATTGTCCACCAGAACCCACGAGGCTGCGAATCTGGAATACACGGATAACGTGGTCGTCGCTGCCAGGTTCGATTATGTCATTGTTATGTTTTGAGCTTACTGTTGTAGAATCATGGTAATGATCGAATCTTGATAGGTTTGGTGGTGAGATTGAAATTGGAAAATAGGTTCAGATGGCTTGGACGTGAATTATTTTAGCTAGGAATGCGAATCTTGGTGGTGATGATCGTATTTAAGAAGATAGAAACAGCTGACAAAATACTTATTAATGGAAAAATAGCTATGTACTTTAGAAAGAAAAGATATGTACTTTTAAAACATTTTTATGCAAATCTATTGTTTTAAGTAAAAATTTTTAAAATAAAAACTTCAAAACATTTTTATTCCGCAAACCTCTTTTGTCATATAAGTATAACTTTCTTAAACAATATTAATATACTTCAACATATCGTTTGTGCAAACCTTTTGTTTTAAGTATACTTTTAATTTTTTTTGTTTAGGGTTTAAAGTTTTAAGGAATAGAGTTTTGCAAAACCTCTTTTGTCTTAAGCATAACTTTTTTTTTAAATATTAATACTTCAATTTTTTTTTTGTGTAGACCTTTTGTTTTTTAAGTATAATTTAATTTTTTTAGGGCTCAGGGTTTGGAGGGTTGGAGGTTTGGAGGGTTGGGAGGGTTTGGAGGGTTGTAGGGTTGGGAGGGTTTGAGGGTTGGGAGGGTTTGGAGGGTTTGGAAGGTTGTAGGGTTGGGAGGGCAGTTTAGAGGGGTGGGAGGGCAGTTGTAGGGTTGGGAGGGGTTGGAGGGTTGGGAGGGTAGGGAGGGTTTGGAGGGTTTGGAGGTTTGGGAGGGTTTGGAGGGTTTGGAGGGTTTGGAGGGTTGGGAGGTTTGGAGGGTTGGGAGGGTTGGGAGGGTTGGGGGTTTGGAGGGTTGGGAGGGTTGTAGGGTTGGGAGGGGTTGGAGTGTTGGGAGGGGTGGAGGGTTTGGAGTGTTGGGAGGGTTGTAGGAGGGTTTGGAGGTTTGGGATAGTAGGGTTTGGAGGGTTGGGAGGGTTGTAGGGTTTGGAGGGGTTGGAGTGTTGGGAGGGGTTGGAGGGTTTGGAGTGTTGGGAGGGTTGTAGGGAGGGTTGGGAGGTTTGGGATAGGAGGGTTGGGAGGTTTGGGAGGGTTTGGAGGTTTGGGAGGGTTTGGAGGGTTGGGAGGGTTTGGAGGGTTGGGAGGTTTGGAGGGTT
>NC_079512.1:40570582-40596858 GCF_000801105.2 Raphanus sativus
CGTTAGAAGATTTGAATATCATACACACGTAAGGAATCAATTATGGCTTCAAAAACTCCTTCAGAATTTTTAGCAAAAAAAAAAAAAAAACTCCTTCAGAATTTCAGAAGATTGAGAAAATAACATCATGAATTGTTGATTGAAAGCATTTATTTTGCTCAAACGATCTAAGATTACAATCTTGGGCTGACGTTGATATATTGGGCTTAATCTGGGCTTATGGGCCTAGCTTATATTCCTTTTCCATTTGATACACCAAATCAACTTCCTTTCTTCATATTTCCCCAGTCTGAATTTCACTTCATTCTGTCTGAATTATTATTTAACTCAGATTTAACAGTTTCTTTTTCAAGCCGTGGATTGATCTTTTGTCGGGAATCACGTCTAGACATAGAAGATCAAGGTAATGTATAATTCATTAGTTCGTTACAAAATCATGAGTGAATTGTTACCAAGTTTCTGTTCCCTGAAAAGAGATTTTCTGTTACATTTATTCCAATTTAATTTGTTGTTAAATTCAATTTTAATATAACCACTGATTCGCTTGGATGTAACTGTGTAATAAATTTGTTCCTTTGTGTGATTCTTGTAAGAAACAAAAAATAAAATATATCATAGTGATCGCAAACTGTTCGACAAAAAGCCTCAACGAATGTTTTTGTTTTGTACAACCTCTTTGTTTGATTCATGTCTTGTTACGCACGTTAACTATATATGTCTCTTGAGGATACAAGTTCGTTATGTTCGCTCTTGCTCATTGGCATTTGAATATTGCAGATTTTATTCTAGATTACTCCAGTGTCTGCCATGGGATACAGTTCAGATGACGACAAGATCCTCAGCTACAACGATGTCGTCCTCAGGAGATCAGATTTGGACATCCTCAACGGACCCAATTTTCTAAACGACCGTATCATCGAGTTCTACCTAAGCTACCTATCCACGGTCCACACTTCCTCTGCCATCTCACTCATCCCTCCCTCCATTGCCTTCTGGATCTCAAACTGCCCCGACACCGAATCACTCAAAGACTTCATCGAACCCCTTAGGTTGCTCGAAAGCGACCTCCTGATATTTCCTGTAAACGAACAATACCAATGTCGAGCTTGCAGAAGGAGGGTTACACTGGAGCTTACTCGTGTACCACAGAGAAGCCAACTCGTTTTTCCATCACGACAGCTTGATGGGACTGAATAAATGGAGTGCAAAACAGCTCTTCGAGGCGGTTTCTCCGTTTGTGTCTGATGGTGATGCGATGTACAGAGAGTGCAGTGATACACCTCAGCAAAAGAATGGGTACGATTGTGGTGTTTACCTTCTCGCAATTGCCCGGGTTATATGCCAATGGTTTAGCTCTGGAGGAGTGAAGAACCGGGATGAGTTGTGGTTTACTGATGTGAAGGAGACCGTACCGGATCTGGTTAATCATTTGAGAGAAGAGATGTCAGGGCTGATCAGAAGGTTGATCTCTGAGAAGAGTGCGACTGTGTGAGTAAATGAGAGATGGTTTAGTGAATGATTTTAGATTACTTTTGATATTTCATTCTTTTTTTTTCGAACAATTACACTTGATATTTTCTAATATTCAAATATATGTAGTTAAGCCCACAGGTTTTGTAACTGTAGGCCCAAATTACTTCACTGTGGTAGAGTTATTACAGGCCCGCAGTAGAAAAGCAATATCTGAGTGAGAAGTTTTCTCTGATACAATTTAGCCATATAGTACATTTAAAAATGATTTTTTTGCAATGAATTTCGAAAGCAAATTGTATACATCTTACATTAGAGAAACTAGCTTCATATAGACGAAATCAAACAAAAACAAAAAAAAAAGATGAAAGAAAACTTTCTAAAAAAGAAAGAGATAAAGAAAAGAGATCATACGTTTGAGTAAGAGGAGCACATTCTAATACCGATCAAACTTATTAAATAAAATAAAAAACATTACAGATCGTAAAACGAATCCATTTTCTGAAATCTAGAGAAATTTTAACTAAAGTGGAAACAGACAAAAGAAAGCTCCAAAGAGCTACTATTAAATTATATAAAAAGGGACATGAGCTAAAAAGAAAGAGCTGCATGGGAATCTACGCCTCGATGCTTTGCTTGAAGATGGAGGCAAGAATATATGCGGGGTCTTATTGGGAATAGTGCCTCAAAATTTCTAATCCCATCCTAAATCTTCTTTTCGTTTATTTAATACACGTCTCTTGGTTAGTGTGCTAATTATCAGAGTATGCAAGCTGTTTTTTTTTAACAACACAGTAAGCTGTTTCTGTAAGAAACTAACATAGTTCTAACTGAAGGCAGAGCTTACATGGTGTACAAAATACAAGTGATCATATATGATATTTAACATTATAATTTTTACAGAAATCGAAAACATGATCTTAAAACATAGTACGTACATAATATATCATACAAAGTTCTTGTATATATTTTATATTAATATATGCCGATAAATACAACCAAACTAGAGTAGAATGAAATTTGATTCTAATGTTTTTGTCAGTAATTATTTGGAAATAGGAAAAAAGTTAAAAGAGTTTGAAACCCTGACTGTGAGTGAGTGAGACACCACATGCAAAACCAATATGGCTGCAACCACTTGCTCTATCATTTTATCTTTCCTCGGTTTTCTCCAAATTATTCCTTTGCCATGCCGCACGTGTTGCCCAATTACCCGGCATCCAGGTCCCACTTATACTGCCGGCCAGTCACTCTGTTCCTGCTGTGGTTAAGGAATATATGTCTGGAAGTTTCAAGGTTCTTCTTATTTGACGCTTATAATTCAAACGTTAGGTTTCATTATTTGATTCAAATGTTTTTTGTTACTTCGAGTAGGACCGATTAAAGCATCTTCAATCCAATTCTATAATTTACTGCAAAATAAAGTAAAAATAAATTGACGAAGAAACAAAAATTCTATTATTCTATTTATGGAATAATATTATTTTTGTTTCTTTATTCCTTTATTTTTCATTTTATTTTGCAGTAAATTATGAAGCGAATTATAAATATTCTAAGTATAGTGAAACCAGATAACTGCATATATCCGTAAATATTAATAATTCAACTATATATATATATATATATAATATATATATATATATATATTAAAATTAGCGTAAATCGTTAGATCCCATAAATTTTAGAATTGATTTCATACTAGATTATTATATTCTAAGATTCTAAATATTAAGATCTGCATCGCACCGTAGTTAACAGTAACAAAAATCTCTATATATACTATATATTTATACGTTTTATTACTGTTAAATTTTTTTTTTTTTTGAATGAATGTAAAATTTATTCAAACAAAAACGTTTTACAACTAATGCAACAAATTGAAACTACAAAATAGAAACAAAAATCCAAAAGAAGAAGATTATAACTATCTCTTCACAATATTGCTAAAACCTTTACCAAAACTCCCTATCCCCTTCAAGCTTAACCATATGGAACAAATCAAGCTTGGAAATGCCATGAGATTCTCCTCATTAAAACCCTCATTAGAGAAAACCCTATTGGGACAAAACTCTCAATGGGGGAAAAAGAGTAAGAACCTCATGGCTAGGGGATTTTATCTTCAACCCTCTTGCTTCAAACACTTTTATTAACACTCTTCAAGAGAACTTCTCCCTTTTCTTTTTCCAGAAGTAACCAGCTCAACACAAAGACTCGCACTTCAAACTTCAGACTCTAGTTTCAATCCATTTAACCAAACTCTCTTCTAGATATTGTTTACCCTTCCCTTTAACCAATAGCAGCTTCAAACGGACCATCTTATCAACCAACTTTGACAGAATTTCAACACTTTTCGGTTGCTCTCCATGCTTCCTATCATTTCTCTCGCTCCATATACTGTGAGCCAGAGTCTGGAAAGTGTATCGAATAAGAAAACTCTCTGTATCTGTTCTTTCCGATTGTGAAATCTCATCAATAATTTCAGACCACTCAACCGTGAACCTCTCACCCATGATGCCTCCCACCAGCTCTCTCTATATTCTGCCAGAGTAACAGCAACTAAAAAACAAGTGTTTATGCGTTTCTGGTTCCTCTTTGCATAGTACACAAATTTCATCTACTGTGCTATTCCATCGTCTCATTCTGTCACTTGTTTGCAATCTGTTCTTTATTGCAACCCATACATGAAAAGAGTACTTTGGCGTAGAGTGAGGGAACCAAATGCCTTTACTCCATTCACATCTAGGTTGAGCTTGGCGCAAACACATCCAAGTAGCTTTAGTAGAAAACCTCTTAGAGTATTTATCAGCAGACTTTCTCCATAAAGGGGTATCATCATCCTGATTTGCCTTACTACGAATAGCTTCAATCTCATCTTCAATTTCATTCAGTAAGGGTACTCTATGCCTTCTTCTTCTATGACGGGTAAACACATCAGCAACACTGTCAATTTTCTCTGATACCTAGATCGATGCTTCCACCTTCATTCAATAAATGCTTCAGACATCCAGCTCGGGACCAAGAATCATACCAGAACGATGTGGGTTTTCCATTATTTATCTCCATTTTGAGAAAGGACAGAGCCAAATCTCTCATTTTCAACAGCTTTTTCCACATCCAAGATCCTGAAACTGCGCTTTCTTTGATGGACCAGAATGAACCTTTGCGAATCAAGTAGCATTGTATCCATTGAACCCAAAGAGAAGACCTGTTAGATGCTATCCGCCAGATTAGCTTCAAACAGAGGACTGTGTTTATTTCCTTCAAAGGCCTAAGACCTAAACCCCCTTCCTCTTTTGGAAGACAAACATCTTTCCAATTCACCTTCGCTTTACTAGTCTTCAACTCAGGACCAGACCAAAGAAATGCAGCACAGAGGCTTTCAATATCCTTCAAACAGCTGCTCGGGAGTCGAAAAGCTTGGAGCCAGAAGTTAGCCATACTTGTTATAACCGAACTGATGAGTTGCAGCCTACCTCCATGAGATAAGTATCTTCCTGTCCATAATTTAATTTTACTTCTAACCTTCTCCACCAATGGCATATAGTCGTTTACTGTCATCCGTTTGGTAAGGAGCGGAAGTCCTAAATATCTCACGGGTAACTGACCTGAAGCAAATGGGAATCGAGATAAGATCTCCTCTTCCTGAGCTTCTGGAATTCCAGCAGTATATAAGGTTGATTTCTCAAGGCTGATTTTGAGACCCGACATTTCTGCAAACTCCTCAAAAATCTTGAGAATACCCTCAATAGATCTTCTCTTCCCATCTGTAAAAACCAGGAGATCGTCCGCAAAACATAAATGAGTCAACAATATGTTCTTGCATTTCGGATGGTACCCAATTTGGTCTTTAGCAGCTGCATTGTCAATCATTCGCGAGAGGACATTCATGCAGATAACAAAGAGATAAGGTGAAAGCGCACAGCCTTGCCTTAAACCCCTTTTGCTCTGAAAAAAACCCGCAAGTTCTCCATTGACCTGGACCGAGAAAGAAGGAGTGCACACACATAACTCAATCCAACGAATAAACTGATCAGGAACACGAAGCGCTTTTAAAGTAGTGAGAAGGAAAGACCAATTCACAGAATCAAAAGCCTTTGCTAGATCAATCTTCATGGCGCAACGAGCAGAAACATCCTCTTTATGATAGTCCTTGACTATTTCAGTGGCCAACAACAGATTTTCTACAAGCAGTCTATCCTTGACGAATGCAGATTGATTGTAGGAGATACAATGAGGGAGAGTACTGATATTGGAAGTTTTCAATGCTCCCAAGTCGAATGATAGTATATAAAGGTTGTCGAACCACAGAGAACTAGTGATCTATAGCACCAAAAATACACAAATTATCTTAATCTAAGCAAATATGAAGATGGATGATGGTAACAAGCTAAGATCCTAGAATATAAACAAAGGTGATCTCAAATCCTATCAAGAAATAAGTGCAAGAACTAAACTTTCAATCAAATGCTAAGGTAGAATCCATGAAACTAGGAACTTGACTTTGGGTGACTAAGATCCAAGCTAGAGTGGCAAGCTAACAATCAAACACTTCCTTAAGTCTAGAACACTAAAATAAACAAGCTCTATGGTCAAGAAGAATGTTCATTTGCTTTAATCAACTAGACACCAAAGGTCTTTGAGCCTAAAAGAACTAAGCAATCATTAGGGACGAGTCTATTAACTATCTAAACTCCCTTAACACAATGGTCTTTGTGTAAGGCAAGTTTAGAGCAAGCTCTACTTGGTTCAGACATTTCATCAAACACCTTGTGGGTGGGAAATGTCTAGAGCTCTAGATCAAAGAGGCCAACTTTAATCTAGCATTAAGGATAGTAGACAAGCAAGGAAACAATAGATCTAACACTAAACACCCTAGATCTTCACTTAATCACCCTAATCACCCTAGCCCATGAATTCAATGTGTGTCTACTCTCTAATCTCCATGAGAAACCTTAAATCTATGTGAGATTCAAGGCTAATCATGTTTATGAGAAGGAGAAACAAGATTTAAGATGAAGAACTTCCTTAAAATGATTAAAAGGTTCAAGCTTTTACAAGATGAAACAAAGTCTTGAGAGAAAATGAGATACATTAGGGTTTTTGGGATCTAAAACTATTTATAAGAAGTCTAAACTCGTCCTGGTTCAGTTGAATTAAACCGGGTCAAACCGGAATAAACCGGTCAACATCTTGAAACCGCATCTTGTCTTCTTCCCAGCGGCCTCGTCACGTTGCTTCCGAAGGTCGCTATGAACCACGCTCAGTGCTCAACGGTCTCTCCCTCTTGCGGCATCAAGTCGCTGTGGACTCGAGCTCCGCCTTCGTCTTCCTCGCAGTTTCTTCGTGGTTCAAACCGGGACTGAGTCGAAGCCTTAAAAGTCCAAATCGTCGTCATCGTGGTCTCAGCCCATCGCTGCCGCTTCAGAGTCGAGCCCGTGCTCAGCCGCGAGTTCTCCATCTCCACCGTGAAAACAAGCTTCATCGTCACTGGCTCATCGTCCGATCATGGCGCCTCCGGAATCAAGTCGCAGAAGAAGCTCGAGGATCAACCATGGCCAGATCTCAGGTTTTTGCACATCGGCCCTTCTACTTCTGGCTATTCACGCAGTGACCCCAAAACTATTGAAATTGCAGGGACATCCTTGCTAATTGGCCTCTGGACTTTCTATTGTGCAGTTTAACCCAGGCAGATACTCCAATTTGCAACCTTGGTCCCTTGTCTTCTGGCCTGTTCTCAATCTGGCCCCATAACTTCCAAAAATGCAGATTTAACCACTAATTTTCGCCCCAAACTCTTAATTGTGCACTCCAACCCCTATTAAATGCAAATGAGTATGCAAATGCAATTTAGTGACCTAAATGCAATCTAAAATGATCATTAATAATCTAAAATATGAATTTAAAAACCTATAAAAACATGAGATATCAACTCCCCCACACTAGTACTTTACTTGTCCTCAAGTAAACATTTAAGATCAATCAAAGAGAAGAGTTTGAAAATGAGAGCTTATAACCAAAAGAAACACTTTCTAGCCTTCAACTTGACATCCTAAGGAAAATATAGCAAATAGCATGAGCAAGAACTTTTATTACACTCTAGCTTCTCAAGACCTATCCATACTCCTATACCTCTACACAAGTTGCAATGCTTATCCATCAACAAGCTCTTTAGACCAACTCTCACATTCATTTATACAAACACATAAGGTGAATACTTGCAAATGGGCACATGATCCTAATCATTTGGCTTGGTGAACAAAGTGGTCAAATGTGAATGAAAACAATGGCTCAAATAAATCATTTCAAAGTGGCAATCACTAAAGAACAAGGAGCTTGATCATTATGCAAAATTTATCTAAGACCAGGAGCAATTTATGCATACATAGATCCATTCTCATCATTCTACCCTTTCCTAAGTGATATAACAAGCTTCACCCCTATTCACATTCATCCCAATACCCAAAGTAACCCACTTTATCACACTCACCTCATGAACTCTTTAACTTAACCATCTAAGGATCATTTTATTAACTTTCCACAACTCTTAGCTCTATCTACCTTCCCACCATCTTATTGATTCATCATTTTTTTTTCTTTTTTTTTTCTTTTTTTTTTTATTTTCTTTATATTGGGGGAAGGTTCAAATAGACTAAATCTAGAGATTTCTTATTTTTGATCCTTAGTGGCTTCTTTTCTCAACTTTTTGATCATCTTTCTCATCTTTCTTTTCTCCCAAACCCAAGATAACAAACTTTAAAATAAACAAACCCACTAACCATCCTAGATGCTAACTCAAATGAGGATCCTATGCTAGCAAGAGATGAGAACAAATCTATGTCGTTCTCAATACTCTCAAGATTTTGCACATGACAAGCTATCAAAAAGAAGGCCTCACTCAAGCAAATCAATGTTGGTCTCAAAGAATGGCTAAGGGTTTAGGGGTAGGAGAGTTCCATTTGGGTTAACAAAGGATAATGAATGGAATAAGATAACCCAAATGTGTATGAGATCCATGATCAAGTATGCAAGTGCCCATATGCAAGAGAGATTAAGTTCATTAAGTTCAAGTTCAAATTGGAGTTGGCTTTCAAGAGCAATGTCAATATCAAGCAAGCAACATGTTTCAAGAAGAGTTTTCAAGGCTCGAAACTTACAAGCTTTTTTAAGAGATGCTCAAGCTATTTGATATGTTTAACTAGGGTGTCAAATTGAGTTCTAGATATGTGCTCTTTACAAGGTTTCTCCCAATGCATGAATGCAATCTAAATGCTTATAGACTCAATTCTAAAGATGCAAATGATGCAACTAAATTTTTTTTTATATGCAAAAAAGTATATACAATGCAATGCATGATGCCTCATGACAAGTAAACAAAACAGAAAACAATGTGAGATAGTAGACTCTCCCCCAAACTTACTTCACACAGTCCCTTGTGTGAGAGTAAGCTCAAAGAAGAGATCTAAGAGAAAGAAATAAACATGATAACTAAATATGTACAAGGTTGGAGTGGCACATACTAGAAGTTATAGGCTGAATTGGGTGGTAGAGGACCCTTGGCCTCAGATTTGTTTCGCCGGTAGACATGGGCTGAAGTGGAAATGAAGACTTCTCTTATCTAGAGATAGACCCAACCTGAACAACCTCAACAATACTTATTAAACAACTTAAAAAGAAAGAAAGATAAAGAAATATATACAATGGATAAACATGGGATTTCCTCCCAAGTGAGCTTGTTTTAAGTATCTAGCTTGACTTTGTGTGCATGCTAATCATAAGTATCAAAAGGCTGAGCCAATGCACCCTTGGTCCTTCTCCTACAAGAACAAGAAACCAAGTGCGCAAAGGAGCACACTACTGTCCATAGAAAATAGACAGATTTTTCATCAAAGAACTTCACTAAAGATGTATCATGAATCATGAGATGCTCTTTGAGGTTCAAATGGTCATGAGAATCAAATGCATTTGGTGGAAACACAAAGTCAACTACAGGTTCAAACGAAGTTTTAAAAAAGTAGTCAACGCTATCTCCATCAACTGAATAAAACACAATGTTCACATTCTCATGATTATTTTTGACAAGGGGGTTTTCTATCTCAAGCAAGAGCTTATCCACATCAAGTTCATCCCCTATATCAGCAAGAGAAAGAAGAGGTCTAGGTTCATTAAGAATCAAAAACTCAGATTTGAGATCAAATGAAGCACATAGATAGCTCTTGTCAAAACAAACTTCAATATGATCTCTAGCAAGCTTTTCTATTCTCAACTCATCTAGCTTCCTAGTTTCACATATCATATCAAGACATTCATTGATGAGCACAAGAGAATCATGATCATGGGCAATGTTTTCACCACAAGGCAAACATATTTTCTCAAATTGAAGTTCTAAAATGGAAATTTCTATACCTTCCAGCTGGAGTGGTGGAGCCCAATCCATTACCTCTTTAAGATCATAGGCAGCATTAAACTCATACTTTGTAACCTCCCTTCCTTCAAGCTCTGCTCGATCCCTAATAAGCTCCAACCGGATCCTTCGTGCTAGGGATGTCTTTGCCGACCCCGGGTACTCCTTCTGAAGCTCATATAACATCACAAGTTGTGCTGGTGTGAGTATACTTGCATCAAAGTCATCTTGAATGTGATATTCAAATGTGTCTTCCTCTTCTTGTGGCTCCCCATGGTAACTTGAAGCCATCTCTACAAATAACAAAAGCTAGAATAAAAGGTTAGTAACTATACAAAAGCAAAACAAGACAAGAAAATAAAGCTTAGTCTCAAGAAAGATTGAAATCCTAATGATAAATCTACTAGTTCCCCGGCAACGGCGCCAATTTGATATTGGAAGTTTTCAATGCTCCCAAGTCAAATGATAGTATATAAAGGTTGTCGAACCACAGAGAACTAGTGATCTATAGCACCAAGAATACACAAACTATCTTAATCTAAGCAAATATGAAGATGGATGATGGTAACAAGCTAAGATCCTAGAATATAAACAAAGGTGATCTCAAATCCTATCAAGAAATAAGTGCAAGAACTAAACTTTCAATCAAATGCTAAGGTAGAATCCATGAAACTAGGAACTTGACTTTGGGTGACTAAGATCCAAGCTAGAGTGGCAAGCTAACAATCAAACACTTCCTTAAGTCTAGAACACTAAAATAAACAAGCTCTATGGTCAAGAAGAATGTTCATTTGCTTTAATCAACTAGACACCAAAGGTCTTTGAGCCTAAAAGAACTAAGCAATCATTAGGGACGAGTCTATTAACTATCTAAACTCCCTTAACACAATGGTCTTTGTGTAAGGCAAGTTTAGAGCAAGCTCTACTTGGTTCAGACATTTCATCAAACACCTTGTGGGTGGGAAATGTCTAGAGCTCTAGATCAAAGAGGCCAACTTTAATCTAGCATTAAGGATAGTAGACAAGCAAGGAAACAATAGATCTAACACTAAACACCCTAGATCTTCACTTAATCACCCTAATCACCCTAGCCCATGAATTCAATGTGTGTCTACTCTCTAATCTCCATGAGAAACCTTAAATCTATGTGAGATTCAAGGCTAATCATGTTTATGAGAAGGAGAAACAAGATTTAAGATGAAGAACTTCCTTAAAATGATTAAAAGGTTCAAGCTTTTACAAGATGAAACAAAGTCTTGAGAGAAAATGAGATACATTAGGGTTTTTGGGATCTAAAACTATTTATAAGAAGTCTAAACTCGTCCTGGTTCAGTTGAATTAAACCGGGTCAAACCGGAATAAACCGGTCAACATCTTGAAACCGCATCTTGTCTTCTTCCCAGCGGCCTCGTCACGTCGCTTCCGAAGGTCGCTATGAACCACGATCAGTGCTCAACGGTCTCTCCCTCTTGCGGCATCAAGTCGCTGTGGACTCGAGCTCCGCCTTCGTCTTCCTCGCAGTTTCTTCGTGGTTCAAACCGGGACTGAGTCGAAGCCTTAAAAGTCCAAATCGTCGTCATCGTGGTCTCAGCCCATCGCTGCCGCTTCAGAGTCGAGCCCGTGCTCAGCCGCGAGTTCTCCATCTCCACCGTGAAAACAAGCTTCATCGTCACTGGCTCATCGTCCGATCATGGCGCCTCCGGAATCAAGTCGCAGAAGAAGCTCGAGGATCAACCATGGCCAGATCTCAGGTTTTTGCACATCGGCCCTTCTACTTCTGGCTATTCACGCAGTGACCCCAAAACTATTGAAATTGCAGGGACATCCTTGCTAATTGGCCTCTGGACTTTCTATTGTGCAGTTTAACCCAGGCAGATACTCCAATTTGCAACCTTGGTCCCTTGTCTTCTGGCCTGTTCTCAATCTGGCCCCATAACTTCCAAAAATGCAGATTTAACCACTGATTTTCGCCCCAAACTCTTAATTGTGCACTCCAACCCCTATTAAATGCAAATGAGTATGCAAATGCAATTTAGTGACCTAAATGCAATCTAAAATGATCATTAATAATCTAAAATATGAATTTAAAAACCTATAAAAACATGAGATATCAAGTACCTTTAAGCCTATTTGCAAGGATCTTTGAAATCACCTTGTAAAGCACATTGCAGCAAGAAATTGACCTATAATCCTTCATCTCAACTGCACTTTCCTTCTTTGGGATAAGGGCTAGGATAGTTGTATTCAAACCCTTTGGCAAGAAACCTTTGCTGAAGAAAGAATGAACTACTGTTGTGAAATCTTTCCCAATAATATTCCAAGCTGCTTTAAAAAACTCTGTTGTGTAACCATCTGGCCCCGGAGCTTTATTACTAGGCATTCTGAATAACACATCTCTGATCTCTTCATCAGTAACCGGCTTTACTAACTGAGCACTTTCACTATCAGAGCAACATACATTTAGAATCTCCTTCATCTCCTCTATTTCAACTCTTCTGATGTTGGTCGGCACACTGGATAGAAATTCGTTAAAAAAACCCTCAGCTTCTTTTTTAATTCCTTCCTGAGAGTTAACCACTTCACCAGACCGGCATTTGATTTCTCGAATAGTATTTTTCATCTCTCTGATTTTCGCAGCACTGTGGAAGACTTTGTTGTTTTTATCTCCCAAATGAAGCCAATGCATCTTCGACCTTTGTTTCAGGACCTTTTCCTCAATTCCCGATATCATATTCCATCTCTCTGAAGCAATAAGCTCTTTTCGAATATTTTCTTGAGTCGGATCATTTAGTAATCGCTCTTGCTTCTCACAAAGGTCTTGATAAGCTTCTTTAACCCTCAAAGACAGTCTTCCTAGCTTTTCTTTACTTAGACTCCTTATCACTGGCTTTAAAGCTTTAAGATATTTAGAGAATCTAAATAAAGCCGAAGTAGATTGAAAAAGATTTTGAGTTTCCTTCTAGTAATCTTCAACTACCTTGAGAAATTCAGGCATCTCTGCTACCACATTTGTAAACTTGAAAGGTCTTCTTTTACCCACTACTTCAGCATTAAGATGAAATCTCCCCCTCAGATGATCCGAGCAACCTCCAGCTTCAAAAACACCATATGACTGTGTGCGATTGCTTAGCCAAGTATCATTCACCAGAAATCTATCTAGCTTCTTGCAAATGAGCTCTTCCTCCCTCTGATTGCACCAAGTATATCTTGGTCCTTGTGAGCCCAAATCTGTAAAGTTGCAGTACTGAATAACACTTTCAAAATCCCTCATACCCGAGTTTATAAGACCAGAATCTTGATAGCTCGAGTGCTCATCTCCCTCCAAGATCTCGTTAAAATCTCTCATTATGATCCATTCCTTATTTCTAAATAAAGGAGAATCCTGATGCGCTTTTATATCCTCCCATAACTCTCTTCTGCCTTCCACTGTGTTATCAGCATAAACAAAAGAGCAAATTATCTCCTCAGCCTCCCCTTCCACCTTAACATAAACCGTGATGATTTGCTCTGCTTTGAAGATCGGAGTAACACAAACACTAGCATTCCACATTACCCAAATTCTCCCTTTTCTATTGTATTCATAGTTGCTGATGAATGACCAACCATTAAACATTGTTGACATAATCTGTTGCGCCTTATTCTCCTTAACACGAGTCTCCAGTATACCTCCAAATTGAAAGTTTTTTGATTGAATCCAGTTTCTCACTACATCCTGCTTCGATTTTCTGTTGAAACCTCTTACATTCCAGAAAAATCTTCTCATTGTGAAGAGTTTTTGGTTCCCCCTTTGCCAAGTTTCCCCGGCGTCCCCTCTTTCATGGCAATAGTCTTGTGCATAGTCTTCGCTTTTCGCGGAAGAATAGGTCGAGTAGTATTGCTCCCCAAGTCTGGCCAATGCTCAATGCCTGCAATCACTTTTGTATTCTGTCCTCTTGTATCACCCTCCTCACTATTCTTCAACTCCTTAGGAACACTCTTTTCTTCAACAACCCTTCCATCAGTAAATTCCACTGTAACCACTTCCTCCTCTATACTCAGAATTTCCTCGTAATCCACTTGGTTTATTGTCTCACCATTCTCATCCACTTGAAGCAGAGCTGAGTAGCGAGATGGTGTTAGAATCTTTACTTGACCAAATTTCAAATTTGGACTCCTGCTTCCCTTTCCCGGTGTAACATCAGCCCATGTTTCTTTTATTTCTCCTTCCTCTACCTCTGAAATAACTTCTATCACAGACTGATCTTCTTCACTTTCAGTTTTCCTCTTCTCATTAACAACATCTTCAACAGAACTGTTTTTGTTTTCACTTTCCCCATTGATTGCTTCTTGAACAAAATTTCCTGACTCTTCCTTCTTTTTTGTAGCACAAACTTTCTCAAGATGACCCCATTTACCGCATCCACTACATCTAGGAGGTAGCCAAGGATAAGAGAACTCCACTTGCGTAGTCTTTCCATCCTTTGTGAAATTTATCTTGCTAGGTAGCTCCTTTGTTAGATCAGCAATGACAAACACCTTTGCTATCTTAAAATTAGTACAAGCAGCAGTCTCTGGGTGAAGCCTATCTGGAGAGCCCACCGCGCTTGTGATGAAGCTCGGACCTTGCCACGAGAACATGTTCATTGGTACATGTTTTAGATGGACCCAAAGAGGAATTGATGTTACTTCCGGCTTCTCCTTTAGCTCATCAGGCATCCATTTCTGCACCACCATTGGTATGTTGCCAATATTCCACATTCCTCTTTTGAGTATCCGAATACGCATCATTGGGTTCAGCACCTTGAACTTCATAGTCGTATCATCGACTTTATGAACATCAATCTGCGTATTCTTATCTCCTTGATTCCAGATTTTGTTCACAATAGCATGAACTTTTGCTATGTGTGGGGGAGTATCCAGAAATTTACCAATCAAATAATCCTCCCATAGATGATTTGCTTCCTCGATGATACCATCTGGGATTTCAACCACCTTTTGCCCCTCTTTATCTAGAATTTCCAGTTCATATTTCTTTAGAACTTTCTTCTCCTTCGCAACATCAACCCACGATTGCAGCCCTGAACCATCCCCTTTCGATTGATGCTCAGATCGTCGATCCCGTTGTTGAAACTCCTTCGCAATACCAGATCCAGCTTTCGCCATATTGTTTTTTCCTCCATTCTCGCCTTTTGTGTTCTCCGATCTCGCACCCTCATCTTTGTTTGTTGATTTAGGTCCCCCTATAGGGTTTCCCGATTCATGGATCGCAATCCCCTCCTTTTGATTTCCCATAGCCTCCATCGGAGATCCCGGCGGAACCGCCGTAATCATCCCTTGAACCCTCGTCGCACCAAATCGCCAAATCGCCTTTATTTTCGTCTTATCCTAAAACGGTGCGTTTTGTCGTTTTATTATTACTGTTAAAATTACACCGCAATTATATCGTTTTATTATTACTATTATCGTTCGAATCTAATTAGATGTTACATAGTTTCCATTTACCAATGTGACCTAAGTTATGAGCTAACTTTGGAAAATTACAAAATACTACATAAATTATAGAAAGAGTTTATTAAACTTGAGTCATTTATGTTAACTCCTAGACCTACATTTTTAAAATCCAAATTTCGAACAGAAAATCTAGGCCATTCTCGATCACTGATCACTAATTAGTGCAGAAATGGACCAACAGGTTTCAACCATTATTATGAGATGGACCAACTTGATGCAGTCTTGATTGAACAAAGGTAATAAAGCTTCGAATGTCATCATGCGTAGACCATCATCCACTACACCAACGGTACTATCATCTAAGGCAAATACATAATATATATCACTGAATTCCTCAGTTGGCATTATTTAACCGAAAAAAGGAACTCAATGTTCTTTACATATTCACTCAAATCAAAGTTACGATCAAACATCCAAATTATTCTTCACAAATATTCAACTCATTTCAAGTATGGAACCATTAGGTCGAATACTAATATGAAATAAAGTACTGCTATATACAGGTGTATTATAAATAGAATTCGATAACAGTCAATAAACTATGATAAGTGAGAAGTACATCATGTCGAGATAGATTGCAATATGATTCATATATTTGGGAGCGCTCTTACCAATACGATCAGCTTTAGCTTCTTTTTGTTGCCCAAGACATTCCAGTTTTGTCTAACAAAGACTAAAGCAACTGAAAATATAACAACTTTGACTGGTCAACCACAAAACTCTATGTCTATTTTCCAGTGGTCCCACCACTTCCGATTGATGTCTAGACAGATTATAATGTTCGATTCCTGATTGCTGATTTTGAATGGAAGATTAAGTTATGTCACTCTCATCCATGTTTCTTGACCTCCACGGCTCCACATGTTTTGATTTATATTAAGTTCATATATTAGTTTGATGTACCGATTAAATCATCATCTTAATATTCTGAACCTGTATAGTTCCTTTTTTATAGATAACCCATAAGTTCTTGTAGAGTTGCTACTTTCATATCTATTCCTTATTTAAGAGTTAGTATTGATCAAACTTGTGTTTTAGACTTTGTTCTTAGTTAATGAATGAAGAATGGTTTGAGTTCGATCAAACTCTTATGTTTTCTCAAACATGTAAATACATAATCATTTAACTAGACACTATCTTTTCATCATTTAGTATTAACCGCTATTTAATTGCTCTCTATAAATGTAAGAAAGAAAGTGGATTTACGATGAAATTAAAAGAATTGTGGCTAAACATTTTTTTTTCTTCATCGGCTAAACATTGTTTATGCTCGTTATAATAGACGACATTTTTAATCGATAAATTGGCAGTAAACATTGGAGTAAATTTTATACTTCTAAAAAGAGTTTAAACCGATACATAACATGTTAAGAAGTGAAATTATATCTGGTGTCAAATGCCAAATAGAAAAAAGAGAGTGGGAAATCGATACATGCATGGATGTCTAAACTGTTATGCAATAACTTTCTTATATAAATCAAAGTAAATCAATTCAATTATCTTTTTTGTTTTTTTAATAAATTCAATTATCGTCATGATTACTTTGATCAACCCTGGGAGCCACAAGCAGGTAGGGTCCAAAGGGAACATAATGATCATCAGTTATATTTGGAGAACAATGATTGTTTGAATGAATCACCATTCTTCCTGGCCGAAAACTACAGGTTAGTTCAACCAGGTTTTCCCATCAATTATAAAACTAAGAAAAAGTAAACGAAGTGTTCGAATGGAAGGGTGGGACAAAGGCAGTTTTTCTGCATTTGCAGTTTTTCCGCACTGTTTTTGCCATTCAACATTTTTTGTTTGTAAAAGCAGTTCAAGTGGGAGATCTGCATGTAATTCAATATTTTTTGTTTTTTTGTGGAAAAAGCAGGAGATCTGCATGCAGATCTCACCCGCCAACATTTGGTGGCGTTAATCTGTTTTTTTTTTGTTTGGTCAATAAATAACTTTGTTACAATACATAACTTTAAAATATATTTATCTAGTTTTAAAAATATAATATAATATTTTTCTTTTATTTTATTTACAACTTTAGTAATACAAAATTATCATTCTCTACTTATATTTTTTGTCATATAAATTTTACTTTTAAAAAATAATAATTAATGTATATTTCAGTTATATATATTATGTATGTCTATAGTAATATAGTTTAAGTATGTATACTAATATAAGAGATGCGTATTTTGTAATGTAATTTAAAATGTATAGTAATATAATTTAAATATGTATATTTATGAAGAGGGATATATACATTTCATTTAGACACTTAATTATGAAATGTATTATGCAAATATATAGTGCTACAATTTAAATATGAACAATAATGGAAGAGACATATTTCATTAAATTTTTATTTTTAAATTGTGATATCATGGATTTAGTGTATATTTTTATTTTAAAATTTGTTATTTATGTACTATATTATATTATATATTATATTTTGATATATTTTATTATAATCTTTTAAACATTTAATTTACTTTATTTGGATTTTTATCATTTAAAACTATAATAATTGTTTGTTCTGATTTGATTTGCATTTCTCTTGCATGTTCTCCATCTCTCCTGCATGATCCGCTTGATCTGCACTTGTTCCGCTTGATCTGCATGATCTGTTTGATTTGCACCGCTTGATCCGCTTTTACAATTCGAAGCCTAAGTGGGATTGAATAGTGGATTTTATTTCTTTAATTAACTATACTACATTTAAAAAAATCATATTGTAGCATAATGAAATATCATAAAATTTAATTGTTTTGTTTTTTTATTAGAACACATTTTTTTGCAGTAGACCAACCCAAAAATCACAAGAAATCAACCATAATTTTTGTATGAGTTGGTCAATTTTTTGTCAGCATGAGTCGGTCATTTCTCTTTTTTTTTTGCCATCTATAAATTTATATTAAAAATAGGACATGTCCAATTGGGACAAGCCCAAAACCGATAACATACATCCAACAGCCCCAAAAAATACAGTCCATACAAGACAAACAGAAAGTAATTGGGCCTAAACAAAAGCCCAATGATAAAAGAAGCGGCACCATCCTTCCACGCGTCTAAGATCGATGCAGAGAAACTGTCCACGTGTCCGCTTCCACCGCTCCGCAGCACACGCGTCCTTCCAACTTCACATTGAAATCAGAGAACGCCGGTGAAGGCTACCGGTCGCCGGTTCCCGTCTTCCAACTAAATCCAAATCGGAGACCCTGTTCCGTCATCAGTGCCGATGAGAACCCACCTTTGACAACAGTATCAGAGGTATAGGATTCCCTCAGCGCGCAAACCTCCAGCTAAAAATCGCCGCTAAAAGAACGACGCGTCATCGGAGCACTCGTCTGGCATGCGTCCTTCACGCATCCAACTTCAACACCACCACACTTTCCAGCGAAGAGCAGCACCGATTTAACTCGATAGCTCTTCCTGGAGATGATTTTTCGAAGACACCTGGAAACCACCGAAAGCCGGCCGCCAACACCAGAGAGAAAGCGATGACGCGAGATACAAAGCCAGACGACCACTATAGGGAAGCGCATCGCCGGAGTCAAGAGTTGAAAAAAAAAAGACTGAGCCGCTACTAATACTAAGTTAAAAAAACACCTAAGAAACGCAAACGGAAGACCGGTGATGGAAGTCGTGGCGGAGCTTTCTTCTTCTAAAGAGAGGTCGGAGCGTTTTCGTCTAAAGAGAGAGCGTTGTTTGGATAAGGTTTTTTTCGGTCATTTCTCTCTTCGCACAACACAACGTCACTTAAAAATCGTATATTCTATATAAATGAATATAATAACGATATATGTGTGGGATATGGGTCTTTAGACCAAATCTCGGTCTTAAATATCTTTGCCGAAAACCGATGTGTTAGTGTGGTTCATGTCTATGAACTTTAAATCCCCATCGGATAATGCACTGAACCACATCATGATGTGTTACGCATTCTCCGGCCAATTCTTTGCTTTTACTCAAATATTATGTGTTCTATTACATTATATAATCTAGAATATAAAAGATCTGCAACTAACAAAAAGTATTGTGTATTCGCATTATTTCCATTAGATTTCGAATAAATCAACTATATATAATGTCCATAATAAGTATGTTAGTATTGTAGTTAGAATAAGGTGATAGTTGTCCCATTTTTAATTAAGAATCATTGGGTGAGTTTCATATTGAGCAACTATTGCATTCTACGTAAACCTGATATGATTTGTTTTCTTTTCCCTGCGAAGTACTTAAAATAATAATCTCTGTCCCCAAATATAATTTATTAACATCAATTACTAAATCATCTTAAAGTCTAGGGATTTTATTTTTTTGTGAAACGAAAAGATAAATTTAGGAGATATTTTTTTATTAAAAGGTGGAGGGAGTATATTATGTGCATGCTGGAAGTGAAGCCAAATTTCTATTATCTTTAGTAACCTTTCTATGGCTCAAGAAGGTTCAACAAAACACAGCATATATGTCCTAGCTATGTTATCATGAATGGTTCATTTTGCCCAAAACTATACAGAGTATAATTAGTGATCTTCTATATGTAAAATCCATATTTTTCAGATTTAATCTGAATATGTAATGGATCACAACGGAAACTAGAGATGTCTGGCCACTTAAAAAGATCGGTCCCATAACGAAGAAACAAGACACCCGCGATGAGTGTTGGTCCCACGAGGTGACAACTCAGCGAACCATTGGACATAAAACAGAAATTACAATACAAAAGAACATGAGACTGTGTGGGAACCCGACGTAGAACACCATCTTTCATCCATCATCGTACGGTCACTATCCATCTCATATCAAATAGATCAGAATCACATTGTTAATAAATATTGAAACTCAACATCATTTTATTTGACCCGCTAAAAGAATTTGACCAATCCATTATGTGGAGTAACATAACGACAACTTAACACATATTTTGAAGAGATAATTATAGCCCAACAAATTTTATTTGTATTTCCACAAGTCTTAATTTATATTTTTTTACACACTTTTTTTTTCCAAAATACCAGTAGAAAACTCACATAAGAGTTATGTTGTTCAACAAGTGTATGTAGGTAACATTAACATTAATCATAAGCGGCGGCTTTATGGTCTCCAAGCCACCTTCCGAATTTGTTCACATTATTCCACATACCATTGTTTAATAATATCGAATATTAATAATCTCAGAATATTCTATTACATAAATATTATTGGATCGAGGCCACGATAATTGTGTGACTCTCTCCTCCCACATTCCCATCTATATATACATATGCTTGGCTTTTCTTTTGTTTCACTTTAAATTTCTAATCATATCCATTGGTCTCTTATATCTCAAGACAAAAGCTCACACTCATCTAATAATCTTCGAGGAGCTTCTTAGATTCAGCTCTTATGGATCATTTGTTACAGCAACAGGTAAAGCTCCAACAAATATCCACAACTTATAACATTTTGATTGGTTTTTGTTTATTTGAACTAAAGTCTTGATGGGGTTTCTCTATTTAAATTAGAATCTTGATGTGTTTTTTTCTTTTTTCTTAAAGGATGTTTTTGGGAATTATAACAAAGCAAGAGAAAGCCATGGGAGTAACATGTTTGTCAAACCCAACACAATTAGACCACGATCAGAAAAACCTTCTCCGGCAACTGGGGCGGCGAGGCCACAGCCAGCGGAGCTCTCTGTGAGATGTCCACGTTGCGACTCAACGAACACAAAGTTTTGCTACTACAACAATTACAGCCTCTCTCAGCCTCGCTACTTCTGCAAATCATGCCGGAGATATTGGACCAAAGGCGGAACCCTAAGGAACATTCCCGTTGGAGGCGGCTGCCGGAAAAACAAACGGTCAACGACAAGAAGCCTCCGAACCACCCCGGAACCAGCGTTCTCAGCGGCGAGTCTCGGTGGGTTTAGTAACAATGACCACATTGATCTAAGCTTAGCCTTTGCATTGCTGAACAAGCAACCTCCGGGGAGTTCTTCACAGGTAGGGTTCGGTAGCTCTCATCCGTCTGACGTGGAGAGTGTGTTTGGAACAACTCAGCAAAAGGGAAACGCTGTCTATGCGTTTGGAACCGGGAGCAGCGGTTTGGATATGGCCATGAGTGATCCAAACAAGGTCTTATGGGGGTTTCCGTGGCAGATGAATGGAGACAGCTTTGGGATGATGAACATGGGAGGAGGTGGTCATGTAGATCAGCTTGATTCAGGGAGAGATATTTGGACCAACATGAACTACATTAATTCTGGTGCATTGATGTAGTTCAACTTAAAACCTCAATTTTATTTGGGGTTTAATTTAGGGTTTGAGTTTCATATAGTTACTGGAGGAAAGATGGGGATAGCATGATATATAATTATGGAAATATAGATATATTAGGGCTCACTCTTTCAAAGAGTTTCAAACTTGCAATATGGGTGTTGGGGGGGGGGGGGGGTGGGTGGGTGGGTTTATTTCTATTTCTCATCTAAACTGTTGAGTTTCTTTCTTTTGTATGTTCAGTGTTTCACTCCTATGTTTTAAATGTGACATTTCCTTTGTTCTTAAGTTTTAAAAAACATTTTTTTTTGGAAAAGTTCATATAATTTCTGGAATAAACAACTGAAGATATGATTAGCAATGAATGGAGTTGTGTATCTGTGTTTTTTTTTTTGAAATTGATGTATCTGTGTGTTTAACTACCCTAAATTCTATTTCTGTCACTGAATCCTAATTAATAGTTATATCTCTTAATAATGTGGACTGATTGATAATTTAATACTGCCACATACTATTAGTCTTTCTTTCTTTTTTGTCTAGCTGCTGATTTTAGACGAGAGATTTTGATAAGATACAATCGAAAGTCAATTGAAATCACGAGTTAAATAGTTTATACTGATTATTTGGGGTGAGAACGTAAGACCCGAAGTAATGATGAGTGATGACTAGAAAAGATCTCACCTAACCCAATATGCTTACATCTGCTAATCTATCCGATTAAAAGTTAAGAGAATGTTTTAAATATCTTTGTTGGTTTGTAGTTGGCTCGTTGCTCTACACACAAAAACACGTGTTTATGTATACACTATACATACAGAAACACGCATACATATATTATAATATAGTATATACTAATTGATTGATCGTATAAGGCCAATTACAATACTACATTATAGTATATTACTTATCGGAGTTTAGTGATCGAACAAGTAAAAAAAGAATAGGTAGGTGTTGAAGTTTATTTTGTCGGATATCAGAGAAGATCCAATCAACAACTGACATAGTGACATATTGTAGATGTCGGGTTAGTGAAACTCTACCAAACCTAAAATCTGAATCAAAACTCATGAAACTTCCACTTTCTCATCTCTACTATTAGTTACATCTTTCTTTAGACCCAAAACATTCCTATACTCTCTGGAAGCTTAAATAATGGAATAAATCATGTATCACCTTTCGATTTTGTTTTCAAAGAGCACATTTTATTTCTATCCTCTCTTTCTTAACTATCTCTTAGAATTGTGGTATTAGCAATTAGCATTAGTGCTTTTCTGTTGTACAAAAAAATTATTTATTTTCATTTCATTGTAGACATCAAAGATTATCTTCTATGCTCGGGCTTATTGAACCCAATATCAATAGTTGTCGTGACGTTCTTTTCTTCTGTTTTCCCTTCTCTTGTATGAACATAGAAACTAGAAACGGAAAGGCTAACTAACTAAGAAGAAACATATCATCTTGTAGAGAAAAAAAGATGAGCCTAATATCAATAACACAGAGGCCGGGCCGATACTATCTATATGACTCGTTGGGCCTTACTGTTGACTCAGTAAACATCCAACCCTTCTAAGTGGGCCTCACTTGGCTCAGTAATCATACCAAACCTTCTAAGCGAACCGGGGCTTTGTTGCCTATCATATCAAGTTATCAACGGTCAACAGCCAGTTAGTTACACAGTTGCAGAATTAATAGTTTGCCTCCTGGATACACTTTTAACAGCTTAACATAAAATTACTACAACTCAAATCTTTTCGAACATGTTTTTTCCAGAACATAGTCCCCAAACTTCTAAATACACATCAATACCAGAGTCACAGGATGGTCTTTTATAATCCAACTCCAAATCAACGTTACCTGATTATTATATCAGTCACTCCCCAAATCTATTTCTGAGGCTTCTTCCACAAAACACCAATCTTCTTGAGCACATTCCCATTCTTCTTCTTTGCCACATCATCATCAACATCCTCAGAGTAAGCAGAGTTCTTTCTATCACAATTCTCACCGAACTTCCCGTTGTTTCCAGCAGATAGCATGGCCGTAGCTGCTTCAGCAGCTTTTCTCCACTGGTTTGACTGAACTTTCAGCTTCCTGAGCTCTATCTCCATCTCCGAGTTCGACGCTTGAGTTGCATCAAGCTGCTCAGTCACTCTCACCGCTCTCTTGCTACTCTTGTCAGCTTCTTCCATCGCAATCCCTAGCTTCACCAGCACGTCTTGCACATCCGTCTCCCTCTTGTTGATATCTGACTTCAGCGTCTCGTTCTCGTCTGAAACAATCTGTAGTTCTGTCTCCTTATCCATCAGATCCGCCTTTAAGTTCTCCACCGCCTCCTTGAGTTGCTTCACCTCAGTTTCTACATCTCTCTCCTTCTTGCTCTTCATCAGTTTCAGGTATAAGTTGTCTTTCTCCTCTGAGATAAACTGTAACTCTGTTTCCTTCTCCACCAACCTCCCTTTCAGCTCATCTATCTCGGATTTAGCGATCTTTAACTCAGACTGGAGCTCAGCTTGTACCCTTAACCGAGAAGAAGCCTCCACATTCCCCTCTTGATCTTTCCTATCAGAAGCTTCTAGAGCCCCTCTCAGTCTCTCTACCTCACATCTTAAGGAAGATACTTCTTCATAGTCTTGGTTATCCAAATCCTCAGGTTTGGCATGAAGTTTATTCACAAGAGCTTCAAGCAGTACCATTCTTGATTTTGACTGTTCAAGCTCTACAGCCATCTTCTTATAACTCTCAACTGCTTTTGTGCCATCTGACTTGAGCTCTTCCACTGCCCTTTTAGCATTCTCCAGTTGCCTAAGAGTCTCGGTGGCTAAAGCCTCCGTTTCAGCTTCCGACACCTCACAGTCCTTAAGCTGGTTCCTAAAATTCTTGACTAGAAAAACCGTCTCCATCAAGTTCCCTCTCAATAGGTGAACCTCCGAGTTACGCAGCTCGGCTTGTTTCACATGACCAGCTTCAGAAGAAGCCACCATCTCGATCTGAAGCTTGAGCTGTCTGATCTCATGAGCAACAAAGCCAATCCTGTCCTTTCATCATCAGCAGTGGGACCAAACTCCAGATCACATTCCAGAAAATGATTCTGGTTCTCCTGGAGCTTGGAGGAGACTTCTTCTAGATGTTTCCTGGACTCTTCTGCTTCTTGCTCTGCTTGCTTCTTTGATGTCTCAGACACTGTGACTTGATCTTTCGCCTTCTTCAGATCCTCTTGGAGCTGTGAGACTAGTGACTCAAGCTCTGTTATTCTGCTTGGCCTCTTCTTCTGTTAGCAAAACAAACATATGGCAAGTGTTTACGGCAATCTCTAGAAAGAGAAAAAAAAGAAACAGACAATTGAATGAACTCAACTACTCAAAATTAAATGTTTCTACCTATATTTTATATCCCAAAATTAAATGTATGCTAACTTTTTCCTCATGAAAGTCAATACAGAAACATGTTATGATGGAAGGGCTTGTAGCTTGGATCATGCAAATAAAAGAGGAACATACCTCGGAGACAGGGCTTCTTGGAGACCTACGGTCCAGAACTTTTGGACTTTTGTTCTTTGGTGTTCTGTTATTAGCTGAGATGGGAGATGAAGAAGAGTCAGGGTCTAGCGCTGTTAATCTTCAGTGGCCGAGCAGCTCGAGGAGACACTTTCTTTGGAACATCTGGAGATCCATTACTGTTCCCCAAACACAACACAAAAAATTAGAAAACAAAAAGATGATACAGTAAAAACCAAGAAGATTTCACACTCAAGAGCTGCAAGCAAATGTTGGCTAAGAGAAATATTGTGATCAGATGTTATTAGAGCGAGGAGATAAGTATTGAGGACCACAAAAGAATGCAACCTTTAAGATTCAGTGTAGAAAAACAACTCTCACAAGGAAACCAACAAAAAAGGGGAGAAGAATCAGCCATAAATGCAAAGAAACTATAGAAAGATAAACCAAGATTTACTTGCCTTTTGGGTCTGCATACTGTAATATTATCCCTCCAATGCACAAGATGAGTATCTTTTCCAGCTTCTTCTTTGATTCTTCAGTGTGGAGCCTGTCCTACCAAGAATTGTTGAGAGCTCATAAATATCTAATGCATGAAGATGGAGGGAGACATGTTTAACAGTTCAGCAGAGAATCATGATGGGAGTTATTGCAAAGAAAAGGTCGAAGAAAATTAACATCTTAATAAACAAAATATTTTCTTTTACTAATGTCTTATATTGTTGGCATAGAGATTCGTTGCATTGTATCCTGATCAAGCATAACAACCGCATGGCTTCTTTCTTGCTTCTTAAGACTATTCTGCCTAACTGAATCTGTTCACTCATCATAGCTCTAGAACACCACAAACCAAAATCTTATAATATTTTCACTCAAAGGAGAATATTACAGTTGAGTCAATATATTAAAGAGAGGTACAGTCATCACAATTAAAGTCACAATCTCAGGTGAACAAAAAGCATATTGCCAAAAGATGATTTCAAAGACTTGCATAACTGAGCTTTCGTTCTGGAGTTTTTAGCCAAACAACATAAAAAAGGACTATCTCATATCTTGACATTGAAACCATTTGATGTTAACAACACAAGTTGTTTGACTATAATAAAGTCACAAAAGAAAGGGAACCCCTCTTCACTATGTAATGTTCACAACCTATCATCATGAAGGTTG
>NC_079512.1:40596958-40663937 GCF_000801105.2 Raphanus sativus
GTTCTCCTACACTGCATTCACCATTCACCATTTCTGTTTGTAAAAGCAGTTCAAATGGGAGATCTGCATGCAGTTCAATATTTTTTGTCTTTTTGTGAAAAAAGCAGGAGATCTGCATGCAGATCTCATCCGCTAACATTTTGGTGGTGTTGATCTGCTTTTTTTTTTGTTTGGTCAATAAATAATTTTGTTACAACACATAACTTTAAAATATATTTATCTAATCTTATAAATATAATATTTTTACTTTATTTTATTTACAACTTTAACAATACAAAATTATCATATCTTTACTTATTATTTTTGTCAATAATTTTTACTTTTTAAAATAATCATTTTAATATAATACATATTTCAATATATTATGTATATCTATAGTAATATAGTTTAAATATGTATATTAATATAAGTGATGCGTATTTTGTATCACGCAAATATATAGTAATATAATTTAAATATGTATACTTATGAAGAAGAGATATATATTTCATTTATATATTTAATTATGATATGTATTATGAAATATATAGTATATAATTGAAATATGAACAATAATAGAAGAGATATATCATTAAATTTTTATTTTAAAATTGTGACTTATGAATTTAGTGCAATAATTTTTGTTATTTATGTACTATATTTATATATTATATACTTTGATATATTTTATTATAATCTTTTAAACATTTAATCTACTTTATTTGGACTTTTTCATTTAGAATTATAATAATTGTTTGTTCTGAACTATAATAACTGTTTGTTCTGATTGTTCTGCATTTCTCCTGCATATTCTGTTTGATCCGTTTGATCTGCACTTCTCCTGCTTGATCTGCTTGATCTACACTTTTCCTGCTTGATCCGCTTGATCGCTTGATCTGCACTGCTTGAACCGCTTTTACCATTCGAAACCTAAGTGTTCGAATGGAAGGGTGGGACAAAGGCAGTTTTTCTGCATTTGCAGTTCTCCTGCACTGTTTTTGCCATTCAACATTTTTTGTTTGTAAAAGCAGTTCAAGTGGAAGATCTGCATTTTTAAACTTATAGTTCAAGTGGGAGATCTGCATGCAGTTCAATATTCTTTGTCTTTTTGTGGAAAAAAGCAGGAGATCTGCATGCAGATCTCACCCGCCAACATTTGGTGACGTTAATCTGCTTTTTTTTGTTTGGTCAATAAATAACTTTGTTACAATACATAACTTTAAAATATATTTATCTAGTTTTAAAAATATAATATAATATTTTTCTTTTATTTTATTTACAACTTTAGTAATACAAATTATCATTCTCTACTTATATTTTTTGTCATATAAATTTTACTTTTAAAAAATAATAATTAATGTATATTTCAGTTATAATATATTATGTATGTCTATAGTAATATAGTTTAAGTATGTATACTAATATAAGAGATGCGTATTTTGTAATGTAATTTAAAAATGTATAGTAATATAGTTTAAATATGTATATTTATGAAGAGGGATATATACATTTCATTTAGACACTTAATTATGAAATGTATTATGCAAATATATAGTGCTACAATTTAAATATGAACAATAATGGAAGAGACATATTTCATTAAATTTTTATTTTTAAATTGTGATATCATGGATTTAGTGTATATTTTTATTTTAAAATTTGTTATTTATGTACTATATTATATTATATATTATATTTTGATATATTTTATTATAATCTTTTAAACATTTAATTTACTTTATTTGGATTTTTATCATTTAAAACTATAATAATTGTTTGTTCTGATTTGATTTGCATTTCTCTTGCATGTTCTCCATCTCTCCTGCATGATCCGCTTGATCTGCACTTGTTCCGCTTGATCTGCATGATCTGTTTGATCTGCACCGCTTGATCCGCTTTTACCATTCGAAGCCTAAGTGGGATTGAATAGTGGATTTTATTTCTTTAATTAACTATACTACATTTTAAAAAATCATATTGTAGCATAATGAAATATCATAAAATTTAATTGTTTTGTTTTTTTATTAGAACACATTTTTTTTGCAGTAGACCAACCCAAAAATCACAAGAAATCAACCATAATTTTTGTATGAGTTGGTCAATTTTTTGTCAGCATGAGTCGGTCATTTCTCTTTTTTTTTTTTGCCATCTATAAATTTATATTAAAAATAGGATATGTCCAATTGGGACAAGCCCAAAACCGATAACATACATCCAACAGCCCCAAAAAAGTACAGTCCATACAAGACAAACAGAAAGTAATTGGGCCTAAACAAAAGCCCAATAGTAAAAGAAGCGGCACCATCCTTCCACGCGTCTAAGATCGATGCAGAGAAACTGTCCACGTGTCCGTTTCCACCGCTCCGCAGCACACGCGTCCTTCCAACTTCACATCGAAACCAGAGAACGCCGGTAAAGGCTACCGGTCGCCGGTTCCCGTCTTCCAACTAAATCCAAATCGGAGATCCTGCTCCGTCATCAGTGCCGATGAAAACCCACCTTTGACAACAGTATCAGAGGTATAGGATTCCCTCAGCGCGCAAACCTCCGGCTAAAAATCGCCGCTAAAAGAACGACGCGTCACCGGAGCACTCGTCTGGCATGCGTTCTTCACGCATCCAACTTCAACACCCCCACACTTTCCAGCGAAGAGCAGCACCGTTTAACTCGATAGCTCTTCCTGGAGATGATTTTTTGAAGACACCTGGAAACCACGGAAAGCCGGCCGCCAACACCAGAGAGAAAGCGATAACGCCAGATACAAAGCCAAACAACCACTATAGGGAAGCGCGTCGCCGGAGTCAAGAGTTGGAAAAAAAAAGACTGAGCCGCTACTAATACTAAGTTAAAAACACCTAAGGAACGCAAATGGAAGACCGGTGACGGAAGTCGCGGCGGAGCTTTTTTTTTCTAAAGAGAGGTCGGAGCGTTTTCGTCTAAAGAGAGAGTGTTGTTTGGATAAGGTTTTTTTCGGTCATTTCTCTCTTCGCACAACACAACGTCACTTAAAAATCGTATATTCTATATAAATGAATATAATAACGATATATGTGTGGGATATGGGTCTTTAGACCAAATCTCGGTCTTAAGTATCTTTGCCGAAAACCGATGTGTTAGTGTGGTTCATGTCTATGAACTTTAAATCCCCATCGGATAATGCACTGAACCACATCATGATGTGTTACGCATTCTCCGGCCAATTCTTTGCTTTTACTCAAATATTATGTGTTCTATTACATTATATAATCTAGAATATAAAAGATCTGCAACTAACAAAAAGTATTGTGTATTCGCATTATTTCCATTAGATTTCGAATAAATCAACTATATATAATGTCCATAATAAGTATGTTAGTATTGTAGTTAGAATAAGGTGATAGTTGTCCCATTTTTAATTAAGAATCATTGGGTGAGTTTCATATTGAGCACTATTGCATTCTACGTAAACCTGATATGATTTGTTTTCTTTTCCCTGCGAAGTACTTAAAATAATAATCTCTGTCCCCAAATATAATTTATTAACATCAATTACTAAATCATCTTAAAGTCTAGGGATTTTATTTTTTTGTGAAACGAAAAGATAAATTTAGGAGATATTTTTTTATTAAAAGGTGGAGGGAGTATATTATGTGCATGCTGGAAGTGAAGCCAAATTTCTATTATCTTTAGTAACCTTTCTATGGCTCAAGAAGGTTCAACAAAACACAGCATATATGTCCTAGCTATGTTATCATGAATGGTTCATTTTGCCCAAAACTACACAGAGTATAATTAGTGATCTTCTATATGTAAAATCCATATTTTTCAGATTTAATCTGAATATGTAATGGATCACAACGGAAACTAGAGATGTCTGGCCACTTAAAAAGATCGGTCCCATAACGAAGAAACAAGACACCCGCGATGAGTGTTGGTCCCACGAGGTGACAACTCAGCGAACCATTGGACATAAAACAGAAATTACAATACAAAAGAACATGAGACTGTGTGGGAACCCGACGTAGAACACCATCTTTCATCCATCATCGTACGGTCACTATCCATCTCATATCAAATAGATCAGAATCACATTGTTAATAAATATTGAAACTCATCATCATTTTATTTGACCCGCTAAAAGAATTTGACCAATCCATTATGTGGAGTAACATAACGACAACTTAACACATATTTTGAAGAGATAATTATAGCCCAACAAATTTTATTTGTATTTCCACAAGTCTTAATTTATATTTTTTTACACACTTTTTTTTTCCAAAATACCAGTAGAAAACTCACATAAGAGTTATGTTGTTCAACAAGTGTATGTAGGTAACATTAACATTAATCATAAGCGGCGGCTTTATGGTCTCCAAGCCACCTTCCGAATTTGTTCACATTATTTCTGAATACATGTGTTTTTGTGTTTAAAATATATTTGATATTTATGTTTTTTTCAATGTAGAATAATTAATTAAGTATAAATATTTGGTACACACAAAAAAATATAGAAGCTCAAATCAAACAATTAAAATGAGATATCATTGATATTCTTATAATCATAGATTAAGGGTTATGAAAACATTTGATGGTATTTATAAAGAAAAACTCAACCGTATATCTATAGTAGGCATAGATAGGTTTTCGGATTGTTTGGAAAGTTAAAATAATTAGCACTAATTATCTAAAAATCATATTTTAATGTGATATATTGAACCAATATTTACGTAAATTTTCAATAACTACCACAAACATATTTAGCAAAGTTGTTTTAAGTTGTCGAAATTTTAGACTTGGTGACAAAGTATATTATTATCTTAAATTAAACCTACCATATAGAACTTCTTCAAAATTTTGTACCAAGCTTAAAAATTTGGTGAAATCATTAACTTGGTCAAAACGTTTCTCAACTATTCAAACAATATGGTATAAAAACAATTAATTTAATCTTACCAAAAGAGTTTGATACATAAATTGTGTATCAGAAAAATTTGGTTCAAATATTAATATTTTTACTGTCTTCTAATGATCATAATACCGGCAGTTTACGATTGATCCTACTTCGACTCAATTAAAATTAAAAAGAACATTTAAACGACATTGATTATAGATAATCCGAAATAAATAGTTATTTTCTAATTAAACATATTGTATTGACAAATTTAAGATTTATATATGATTGAATTTTTTTACAATTTTTGTTTGTTTATATAATCATTTATATGTTGGGCTGATACATATGGATATTTTCTTTTACTAACTTGTCAGTAAATAAAATTTAAATATTTTTCGATTTTGAAGTTATACTAATTTTCAAAATATCAGATTTTTACATTCGTTTTGAAAATATAAGATGGAAAATTAAAATATTAAAAAAGACAATTACAATTTGAAAACTAAACTAAAATTGTGTCTCTTTGCTATAAAATATTTTTTCTTTTATTAACAAAACAACTTTGAATAGCTGCATCTCTTTTGCTATTATTTTATCAAAGCGTCTCTTTGTTATTAATTAAAAAAAACAACACTTAGAAAATCATTAGTTTCTGTTTTATACCAAAAGCATGCAATACTTAGACCATAATATATAGTAAATTTTGATTTAAATTTCTGTTTTGGTAATATGGACTAAGATTATATCTTACACATTTTAAAAAAAAATATTATGTTGAATCACAATATAAATCAACCTTGAGCCATTTAAAGAAAGTATCATTTAATGAGATCGTTGAGTATTAATTTAATGAGATCGTCGAGTATTAATTTAATGAGATCGTCGAGTATTAAGTTTATCATATCATATACATTTATGTTTGGATTAATATAATATTTCCTAGAAATTGGATTTTGAACTTACTAATTTTTAATTAATTTTTATGGTGCCACATAAACAAAATTAACATCATAATTAAGTGACACTTAAGCAAGATTTTTTTAGTTAATACAACTTAAGGTTACAACTTTTTAAATGTTTCTTTATTAATATATAGAGGATAATCATACTTTTTGGTCAAATTAAATAATCATACTTAGTACGCGTATCTTTACTTTAAATGCAAAAATAAATTTTCATATTTTGATTAGGAAAATCTCGCATAAATGTTGCTAACTATGAGTAACTTACTTTGTACAGAATAAGAAACTAAATTATTCTCTTTATTAATATAGTCAAATATATAGAGTAATTAATCA
Source organism: Raphanus sativus (assembly GCF_000801105.2). Lineage (NCBI taxonomy): Eukaryota > Viridiplantae > Streptophyta > Magnoliopsida > Brassicales > Brassicaceae > Raphanus > Raphanus sativus. The sequence goes on from NC_079512.1 coordinate 40,603,109, forward strand.
CTGCTTATTTCCAATTTTCTTATTGCGTAACACAAGGATTCATATTTCTTATTTATGGTGTTCGAAACACTGTCATAAATAGGAAAAAAGATTTATATGCGTAACTATAGTCTAAACCAATATTTGAGAGAAGTGAGACCAATGGCAAAACCTGTAATATATTTAGTAAGTTAAGGATATTTCTAAATATGGTTTGAAGAGAATTGTGGAACAGACATGTCAGCATGGTATTGGAGTAAATAAGTATTAACTAAAATGTTATTTTTTACTTTTCTTCCCTATTAATAAGAAAGGGATGATACATATTTATTAATTTGAATTTGTTCATAAATGTATTCACCTATTAATCAATAAAGGAAAAGTAATTATATGTTAGATTGTTAGTCCAATATTGAATTTATTCGTTTTATATTAAGAAAAGAAAGATATAAACTCGTGAGAATATTTTGAGTAGTAAATGTATTACTATCAATGCTCCACCATATATTCATATATTTCCATAAATTAAAAATCCAATTAATGTTGACAAACTTGTGTGAAGAAGCTTTAAATATATTGTTTTACCAAGTAAGATAAGCTTAATTATACGGTAACCGAAATTCCATATAGAGAAAAAATACTTTGATATAAATTTCTATATTTCCGACTTTACAATATGCTAGATATATAGTTCCCTACTTATATTAAATTTCATAATCTCTATATATATATTTTCCATATTATTTATATGTATGACAATTATAATAAATTAAATAAATATGTGGCCAGTCCTCATATTTGTATATGAAAATATGAACACCAAATATAAATCATATAATAAAACATATCTTGTGTGGCTGCTTTCTCTGAGTTGGTCTTCCATGAATGAAACTATTATCAAATTCTTGATTATTAGCTAATAATTAATAAACAACAATTCAAAAAAAATCAAGTCTATTCATTTACCGAAATTATACAACTGCTAATCAAAAATATTAAAATAACAAAGAGTAACAAACAGCTGCATATAATATTCTTAAAAGTAAACATAAAAGAAATAAGGAAAAATACTTGTGGCATAATTTGAAAAAAAAAACCTATCGACTTAGAAAGGTAAAGCAAGTCAGTATTTTTTTACCGACTTAGAAAGGTAAAGCTGTGAATTAGAAAGGTAAAGCTCAAATTCGATTCTTAGTCTGAACTCGATTCTTAGTCTCTCGCAGAAAAACATGTGAATTAGAAAGGTAAAGATAAAAGTAACATACTTAAAAGTAAACATTAAAAAAATGTAAATTACAAAAACCTGTGAATTAGAAAGATAAAACTCCACTTCGATTCTTAGTCTCTCGCTTGAAAATGCTCTGGTTAAAATCCTGAAAACCATTAGACGGATTGCTATCATACAAAAAAAGAGCAACATGTACACGAATTATAAGGCAATAAAAGTAATAGAAACCTTATATAATCACACCTACATGTACACGACTTATTTTGTTCGGAATGACCTCCACTATCATTATATATATTTTTAGATCTTGTGCACCAAGTTTAAATTTCCGTTAGTATTATGCAATTAATACCCGATATTTTTTTACTCATAATTGCCATTCCTTGAATGACAGCATAATTGTCTATTTTGAAAATGAATAAATGATATAAGGAATGATTGTTTAATCATTATGGACGGATCATAATTGCCAATCATAATAGTTTCCAAAATCGAAACCAAATTAAAATCGCTCTATAAAAGTTTGCTATAAATGTACACACGAAACTAAAGACAATAAATTAGTAGCATTAAATTAATACACGAAATTAAATGCAGTAAATTAAGGTTGCTATAAACGGATGCATCATTAATTGAATGCGAATAATTCGGTTATGAGACTATATTATATAAGTCGATTATTCACATGTATCACAATGACATTCATATGTAATTATTCTAGTAAATTGAGGGTAAATCTAAAAATGGGCTGAGAATGAATATGGTGCCGCCACGTCAGCATGTCACACATGTAAATAATTTACAAAACAAATGTTACTCTCAAAAATTGCCCATTGATTAATAAGAAGGGGATATATCCAATAGTAATCCGAGTATAGATTTTTGAAAACAATTATTATGAGTAGGATATAATTGCAATCTAAACAAAACTATAAAATGAAGGTTGTCTCCTAAAATGAACCACTTACATTTATATTTAAAATATTCATACTTTTCGGACAGACCAATATCATTATATATGGAAGGATCATAAATTGCCTAATCATTATAGAAGAATCATAAATTGCAAATCATAGTACTCACCAAATCTGACACCAAATTAAAGTCCACCAGCCGAGTTTCCCATATATAAACAAATGAAACAAAACACAATAAATTCAAACATTTAAGTCATACACGCAATTATATGAACGTTGCCATAAACGGATAAATCGGAATTGAATGCTAAATAATTCGATGAATTATATTAATGTTTGACGATGAGAGTATATTATATGATAATGGCAGACTTATGTAATTATTCTAATGAGTTGAGGGCAAATATACAAATCGGCTGAGAATGAATATGGTGCCGACACGTCAGCATGACACACCCGTAAATAACTTACAAACCAAAGTTTACTCTTTAAAAATGCTTCTTGATTAATAAGAAGGAGATATTAATAATCTTAGAATATTCTATTACATAAATATTATTGGATCGAGGCCACGATAATTGTGTGACTCTCTCCTCCCACATTCCCATCTATATATACATATGCTTGGCTTTTCTTTTGTTTCACTTTAAATTTCTAATCATATCCATTGGTCTCTTATATCTCAAGACAAAAGCTCACACTCATCTAATAATCTTCGAGGAGCTTCTTAGATTCAGCTCTTATGGATCATTTGTTACAGCAACAGGTAAAGCTCCAACAAATATCCACAACTTATAACATTTTGATTGGTTTTGTTTATTTGAACTAAAGTCTTGATGGGGTTTCTCTATTTAAATTAGAATCTTGATGTGTTTTTTTCTTTTTTCTTAAAGGATGTTTTTGGGAATTATAACAAAGCAAGAGAAGCCATGGGAGTAACATGTTTGTCAAACCCAACACAATTAGACCACGATCAGAAAAAACCTTCTCCGGCAACTGGGGCGGCGAGGCCACAGCCAGCGGAGCTCTCTGTGAGATGTCCACGTTGCGACTCAACGAACACAAAGTTTTGCTACTACAACAATTACAGCCTCTCTCAGCCTCGCTACTTCTGCAAATCATGCCGGAGATATTGGACCAAAGGCGGAACCCTAAGGAACATTCCCGTTGGAGGCGGCTGCCGGAAAAACAAACGGTCAACGACAAGAAGCCTCCGAACCACCCCGGAACCAGCGTTCTCAGCGGCGAGTCTCGGTGGGTTTAGTAACAATGACCACATTGATCTAAGCTTAGCCTTTGCATTGCTGAACAAGCAACCTCCGGGGAGTTCTTCACAGGTAGGGTTCGGTAGCTCTCATCCGTCTGACGTGGAGAGTGTGTTTGGAACAACTCAGCAAAAGGGAAACGCTGTCTATGCGTTTGGAACCGGGAGCAGCGGTTTGGATATGGCCATGAGTGATCCAAACAAGGTCTTATGGGGGTTTCCGTGGCAGATGAATGGAGACAGCTTTGGGATGATGAACATGGGAGGAGGTGGTCATGTAGATCAGCTTGATTCAGGGAGAGATATTTGGACCAACATGAACTACATTAATTCTGGTGCATTGATGTAGTTCAACTTAAAACCTCAATTTTATTTGGGGTTTAATTTAGGGTTTGAGTTTCATATAGTTACTGGGAGGAAAGATGGGGATAGCATGATATATAATTATGGAAATATAGATATATTAGGGCTCACTCTTTCAAAAGAGTTTCAAACTTGCAATATGGGGTGTTGGGGGGGGGGGGGGTTTATTTCTATTTCTCATCTAAACTGTTGAGTTTCTTTCTTTTGTATGTTCAGTGTTTCACTCCTATGTTTTAAATGTGACATTTCCTTTGTTCTTAAGTTTTAAAAACATTTTTTTTGGAAAAGTTCATATAATTTCTGGAATAAACAACTGAAGATATGATTAGCAATGAATGGAGTTGTGTATCTGTGTTTTTTTTTTTTGAAATTGATGTATCTGTGTGTTTAACCCTAAATTCTATTTCTGTCACTGAATCCTAATTAATAGTTATATCTCTTAATAATGTGGACTGATTGATAATTTAATACTGCCACATACTAGTAGTCTTTCTTTCTTTTTTTGTCTAGCTGCTGATTTTAGACGAGAGATTTTGATAAGATACAATCGAAAGTCAATTGAAATCACGAGTTAAATAGTTTATACTGATTATTTGGGGGTGAGAACGTAAGACCTGAAGTAATGATGAGTGATGACTAGAAAAGATCTCACCTAACCCAATATGCTTACATCTGCTAATCTATCCGATTAAAAGTTAAGAGAATGTTTTAAATATCTTTGTTGGTTTGTAGTTGGCTCGTTGCTCTACACACAAAAACACGTGTTTATGTATACACTATACATACAGAAACACGCATACATATATTATAATATAGTATATACTAATTGATTGATCGTATAAGGCCAATTACAATACTACATTATAGTATATTACTTATCGGAGTTTAGTGATCGAACAAGTAAAAAAGAATAGGTAGGTGTTGAAGTTTATTTTGTCGGATATCAGAGAAGATCCAATCAACAACTGACATAGTGACATATTGTAGATGTCGGGTTAGTGAAACTCTACCAAACCTAAAATCTGAATCAAAACTCATGAAACTTCCACTTTCTCATCTCTACTATTAGTTACATCTTTCTTTAGACCCAAAACATTCCTATACTCTCTGGAAGCTTAAATAATGGAATAAATCATGTATCACCTTTCGATTTTGTTTTCAAAGAGCACATTTTATTTCTATCCTCTCTTTCTTAACTATCTCTTAGAATTGTGGTATTAGCAATTAGCATTAGTGCTTTTCTGTTGTACAAAAAAATTATTTATTTTCATTTCATTGTAGACATCAAAGATTATCTTCTATGCTCGGGCTTATCGAACCCAATATCAATAGTTGTTGTGACGTTCTTTTCTTCTGTTTTTCCCTTCTTGTATGAACATAGAAACTAGAAACGGAAAGGCTAACTAACCAAGAAGAAACATATCATCTTGTAGAGAAAAAAAAGATGAGCCTAATATCAATAACACAGAGGCCGGGCCGATACTATCTATATGACTCGTTGGGCCTTACTGTTGACTCAGTAAACATCCAACCCTTCTAAGTTGGGCCTCACTTGGCTCAGTAATCCTCATGGATACAACTTTTAACAGTTTTAACATAAAATTACTACAGCTTCAAATCTTTTCCAGAACATAGTTCCCAAACTTCTAAATACACATCAATACCAGAGTCACAGGATGGTCTTTTATAATCCAACTCCAAATCAACGTTACCTGATTATTATATCAGTCACTCCCCCAAATCTATTTCTGAGGCTTCTTCCACAAAACACCAATCTTCTTGAGCACATTCCCATTCTTCTTCTTTGCCACATCATCATCAACATCCTCAGAGTAAGCAGAGTTCTTTCTATCACAATTCTCACCAAACTTCCCGTTGTTTCCAGCAGATAGCATGGCCGTAGCTGCTTCAGCAGCTTTTCTCCACTGGTTTGACTGAACTTTCAGCTTCCTGAGCTCTATCTCCATCTCCGAGTTCGACGCTTGAGTTGCATCAAGCTGCTCAGTCACTCTCACCGCTCTCTTGCTACTCTTGTCAGCTTCTTCCATCGCAATCCCTAGCTTCACCAGCACGTCTTGCACGTCCGTCTCCCTCTTGCTGATATCTGACTTCAGTGACTCGTTCTCATCTGAAACTATCTGGAGTTCTGTCTCCTTATCCATCAGATCCGCCTTTAAGTTCTCCACCGCCTCCTTGAGTTGCTTCACCTCAGTTTCTACATCTGTCTCCTTCTTGCTCTTCATCAGTTTCAGGTATAAGTTGTCTTTCTCCTCTGAGATAAACTGTAACTCTGTTTCCTTCTCCACCAGCCTCCCCTTCAGCTCATCTATCTCGGATCTAGCAATCTTTAACTCAGACTGGAGCTCAGCTTGTATCCTTAACCGAGAAGAAGCCTCTACATTCCCTTCTTGATCCTTTTTATCAGAAGCTTCTAGAGCCCCTCTCAGTCTCTCTACCTCACTTCTTAAGGAAGATACTTCTTCATAGTCTTGGTTATCCAAATCCTCAGGTTTGGCATGAAGTTTATTCACAAGAGCTTCAAGCAGTACCATTCTTGATTTTGACTGTTCAAGCTCTACAGCCATCTTCTTATAACTCTCAACTGCTTTTGTGCCATCTGACTTGAGCTCTTCCACTGCCCTTTTAGCATTCTCCAGTTGCCTAAGAGTCTCGGTGGCTAAAGCCTCCGTTTCAGCTTCCGACACCTCACAGTCCTTAAGCTGGTTCCTAAAATTCTTGACTAGAAAAACCGTCTCCATCAAGTTCCCTCTCAATAGGTGAACCTCCGAGTTACGCAGCTCGGCTTGTTTCACATGACCAGCTTCAGAATAAGCCACCATCTCGATCTGAAGCTTGAGCTGTCTGATCTCCTGAACAACAAAAGCCAATCCTGTCCTTTCATCAGCAGTGGGACCAAACTCCAGATCACATTCCAGAAAATGATTCTGGTTCTCCTGGAGCTTGGAGGAAACTTGTTCGAGGTGTTTCCTGGACTCTTCTGCTTCTTGCTCTGCTTGCTTCTTTGATGTCTCAGACACTGTGACTTGATCTTTCGCCTTCTTCAGATCCTCTTGAAGCTGTGAGACTAGTGACTCAAGCTCTGTTATTCTGCTTGGCCTCTTCTTCTGTTAGCAAAACAAACATATGGCAAGTGTTTACGGCAATCTCTAGAAGAGAAAAAAAAGAAACAGACAATTGAATGAACTCAACTACTCAAAATTAAATGTTTCTACCTATATTTTATATCCCAAAATTAAATGTATGCTAACTTTTTCCTCATGAAAGTCAATACAGAAACATGTTATGATGGAAGGGCTTGTAGCTTGGATCATGCAAATAAAAGAGGAACATACCTCGGAGACAGGGCTTCTTGGAGACCTACGGTCCAGAACTTTTGGACTTTTGTTCTTTGGTGTTCTGTTATTAGCTGAGATGGGAGATGAAGAAGAGTCAGGGTCTAGCGCTGTTATCTTCAGTGGCCGAGCAGCTCGAGGAGACACTTTCTTTGGAACATCTGGAGATCCATTACTGTTCCCCAAACACAACACAAAAAATTAGAAAACAAAAAGATGATAAGTAAAAACCAAGAAGATTTCACACTCAAGAGCTGCAAGCAAATGTTGGCTAAGAGAAATATTGTGATCAGATGTTATTAGAGCGAGGAGATAAGTATTGAGGACCACAAAAGAATGCAACCTTTAAGATTCAGTGTAGAAAAACAACTCTCACAAGGAAACCAACAAAAAAGGGGAGAAGAATCAGCCATAAATGCAAAGAAACTATAGAAAGATAAACCAAGATTTACCTTGCCTTTTGGGTCTGCATACTGTAATATTATCCCTCCAATGCACAAGATGAGTATCTTTCCAGCTTCTTCTTTGATTCTTCAGTGTGGAGCCTGTCCTACCAAGAATTGTTGAGAGCTCATAAATATCTAATGCATGAAGATGGAGGGAGACATGTTTAACAGTTCAGCAGAGAAATCATGATGGGAGTTATTGCAAAGAAAAGGTCGAAGAAAATTAACATCTTAATAAACAAAATATTTTCTTTTACTAATGTCTTATATTGTTGGCATAGAGATTCGTTGCATTGTATCCTGATCAAGCATAACAACCGCATGGCTTCTTTCTTGCTTCTTAAGACTATTCTGCCTAACTGAATCTGTTCACTCATCATAGCTCTAGAACACCACAAACCAAAATCTTATAATATTTTCACTCAAAGGAGAATATTACAGTTGAGTCAATATATTAAAGAGAGGTACAGTCATCACAATTAAAGTCACAATCTCAGGTGAACAAAAAGCATATTGCCAAAAGATGATTTCAAAGACTTGCATAACTGAGCTTTCGTTCTGGAGTTTTTAGCCAAACAACATAAAAAAGGACTATCTCATATCTTGACATTGAAACCATTTGATGTTAACAACACAAGTTGTTTGACTATAATAAAGTCACAAAAAGAAGGGAACCCCTCTTCACTATGTAATGTTCACAACCTATCATCATGAAGGTTGGTAACCAAGGTGGTCCTACTCCACAACCACACAAGCAGTATAATATGTGGTAGGATTTATTTTATGTCCCTACCAGATTCCCACTACTAAACCAAAGACAAGAGGGCTAAACTGTAATTTTTGCAGGTCAAGTTCCATCATCTCCTCTATTATTGCCGTGGGAGGAGGGGACTTATAGACGTTGAAGAACAACTATCATGAATCATAATTGAGTTTAAACATCTTTTTACATAAAAAACAGATTTAATACTCACTCAAAGACAAGGCAAACAAAAAAAATAAAAAATCTATTTGGATTCCTGGATAAAACTTTTTACATGAAAAAGGAGAATCTAATTTATAAAAACCACTTGAGTGAAGCAAACAATCATCAGGTTGATTTAAAGTAAAAGCATTAGCAAACAATCACAGTGCAGCACAGAAATAGCTTTAAACATAAAACCTTAAAACCTACATAAACAAAGAAAATAAATAGTTATTTTTTTTCTAATGCGACCACCATGTATGTTGAACTGTAACTAAACATTCATCTCTCCCATGATCACAAGAAAGGAAAAAAAACAGAACTTTTTTACTCGGAAAAGAAACTACATTTTCCAGGAAAGCAAGTGTATTCATGAAAGAGGAACAAAAATGGAGTGAGCACCTTACACTAGTTGAAGTAAAGATTCAGTTTTTTGTAAAAAGAAAATGTGAGAACTTAAAATTGGTAGAGAGATTTGAGAAGCGAAACCTGAGTTTTTTTTTTTACTTTGGCGGAGTCCAAGAGTAATGTGAGAGAGATAATGCTTGAGTAGTGGCTTTGGGCAGTGAGTAGTCTGAGAAAAAAAGAAAAGAGGAGGAGAGAAGTGAACAAAAAGATTATTCCAAAACGCAGCAAGACAAAGCGTACTCCTTTGTCGTTTTGATAGTTTTTGAATTTTAATTTCCGGTTTGAAGAAACATGTTCCAAGTCTCAGACCCGGGAATCTTTTATATACCCTACGTACTATATACAGTTTTGTTTCTTAATCACTTGTATTTATCAACAAATGATTTAAGTTTTGCCTCTCCGGTCGCAGGCTTATGACTCGTAAGAAAATCAAAACTTAGAAAAACTCATTTCTGAACTCATTATTATCAGAAACCTAAGTATTTTCACACACGACTGAAACCGTAAAATCTACTCGCTTAAATGGGCCACAAGTTAAGCTCATTGATATTTTCGGCAAGCCCATTAATTTACCAATAAAATTTTGCAATAATTAATTCTTAAACACTCAATAATATTTATATTATTAAAATTTTACATATAATAAGATTTTACTATAAGGCGTGGTTGCGACGCCCGGAAAAGGGGGTTAGGATTGAGGTGACTGATGATAGTATTTGGTCGGTCGATGAAAACTTTTTCAAAGCTTTGAACATAGCTGAAAAGCTATAAAGCATCCAGTTTTATCGTTAAGTGCATTTTAGGACACAGAGGACCCAACTTATTTAATAATACTATCATCTATCTGTTTTATTCTTGCCGTTACATTCACACTACCAATTGAATATTTTAGCTAGATATTAAACCTTCTATACAAAGAAAATAAAAATTATAATGAGTTGTTGATCTCTGTATTTCAGAAAACTTGTTTGTGAACACACTCTACACTGATCACGTATTCACGTGTATATATAACCAAAAACAAACACACACAATCTAACCGTCACTTACCACGTGTCGTAGTCAAACAGCATGCTCATGTATATTTTGATGTTAACTCACATTTCATCACCACCTCTTCATCACCGCTATTACATCAACAACACACATACTCTCACAATAACATAGAGCAAACTTACTCTTTATTTTTTTCTTAAACGCCATGAGAACGAGTAACAATCTTATAGGCCTCGTAAACTTCATCACCTTCCTCCTATCCATTCCTATTCTCGGCGGTGGAATATGGCTTAGCAACCGAGCTAACACCACTGACTGCATGAGATTCCTCCAGTGGCCACTCATCGTCATCGGTATCTCCATCATGGTAGTCTCCTTAGCCGGTTTCGCAGGAGCTTGTTACCGTAACAAGTTCCTCTTGTGGCTTTACCTCTTCGCCATGTTCTTTGTAATAGCTGCTCTCATTGGTTTCATTATCTTTGCTTACGCGGTCACTGATAAAGGCTCGGGAAGGTTTGTGATGAACCGGAGGTATCTTGATTATTATCTCGGTGATTATTCGGGTTGGTTAAAGGACCGGGTCACGGATGATGGATACTGGGGGCAAATCAGGTCGTGTGTTAGAGATTCTGGAGTTTGTAGGAAGATAGGAAGACGTTTACATGGTGTTCCTGAAACTCCACTCATGTTTAACTTCAGAAGGCTTAGTCCTATTGAGGTAACAAAATATTTAGAAGTTTTTAGTATAATGTTTTTCCAAAACATAAAACATAAAAACACTTCTTGAACGACCTAACTCAAAGTCTGAAACATATAGTTTGTGTAACCAAGAAACATAGAAGTTTTATTATTTATTTTCAATATAAATAAAGTTGTTTTTAGCATGTAAGAGGCCATGAGTGGATTTGTCTGGCTCCTAAATTATGTGTCCTGGCTTTTGCACTTTTGTTCATAAACTTATTCGTATCATATTCTGGCCTATAATCATTACTATTTTGAAAGTTGTAACTGCCATGCAAAATCTAGTAGTCACCAAGTAGTATTATATGAAAATAGAAAGATCCAATGGGTAGTTGTTTTTTTTTTTTTTCTAAAAACCAATGAGTAGTTGTTGAAGTGTGTCTTCTGTCCTAACAATTGAGTCTAGAATGGTCTGGTTTGGTTCGATATTTTACACATGCAAGACCTTTTTCAACGGTGTGTGTGTGTGTGTGATACAGTGTTGCCCTTCCAGTCTAACGAAACTTATGTGATCTATATTTGTCTCAAATCTGCAGTCAGGATGTTGCAAGCCGCCAACAGAATGTGGATACACGTACGTGAACGAGACAGTGTGGATTCCAGGAGGAGATATGATTGGACAGAATCCAGACTGTATGTTGTGGAACAATGACCAGAGACTGCTATGTTACCAATGTAGCTCTTGCAAGGCTGGTGTCCTTGGTAGCTTAAAACAGAGCTGGAGAAAAGTATCTGTGATCAACATTGTGGTTTTGATCATACTTGTTATCTTCTATGTGATCGCCTATGCGGCTTACCGTAATGTTAAGAGGATGGATAATGACGAACCGGCCGGTGAGGCTAGGATGACCAAATCTCATCCTAGTCATTTTGAGATTTGATGACTAGAAAAAAACCACAATGTCGATCACTAAATGCAACTCACAAAAAACCATTACTCTATTATGGGTTGTTGTTGTAATTATATAACTTTGAGCTTTGTTTTATAATACTTTATGTTAATGTTTAGGATGCGTATGAATATGTTGATTATGATCACTATCTTCGATGTTTTGTAGATTACGTGAGTTGTAATTACTCTCTCTATGCTTATTAGAACTATCATTTTATAAGTGTACAATAACTTGTTTTCAAATGTATGAACCAACCATTCAGAATGTCTTGGTCAATAAAAATGACACGAGATACCTAGAATTAAAAGCGTATGAGATTTGTAAACTATAGAAAACAAATGTTTGTGTATCTCACTATCTCAACTAAAACTGAAAACAAAATTGCTTAGAGAATGATGTGAAAAATCAAAACCAGCACTCAACTAACCGGGACCGGTTCTTCATGGGGTTGCCAAATTACTCACATTGGTGGTAACTTTTGGTTTCGGGGTTGTGGTTTCATCTTCACGGCTGAGTTCTGGGCTCCATCTACTTATAGTTTGCTCTTCCACTCTGTAGTTCTCCAAACACATAGGCAGGTTCACATCCTCTCTGTTAGAATTACCACTGACATGGAGAGTTAACAACGTTTTGGCAACACTTCCGCTTAACCGAACAGCACAATGGACATCAGACCACACTCTTAACCGGTCACTATCACCAGACTGAACCAAAACAGAGTATTCAGAGTGGACAAGAGATGGATGGTGACGGTACGCCACGAAATCCACACCGTACTGCAGCCCTGATCTTAAAACCCAGTTCTTGGAACGCAAATGTAAATAAGCTTTGAAAAACACCGGGAAGTTCGGTCTTTTTGATCTCATGTACATCCATATCTCTACTTCGTTCTCCAAGCAACGACCTTGAAGGGTGAGTTTGATGCATTTGAGGATGTAGAGCAAATAGAAAGCTTCTTCAAAGGACAACTGAATCCATTTCTTGACTTTCTCAGCGGATATGCCGAAACAACAGCGGCGGAGCAGGTCAGCTTGCTCTGGCTCGACGGCTAGAAGCACGTTGCAGCTCGAGAGGGAACCGGATGACTCTGTTTTGGCTAGAGATAGCTGGAGCTCTGAGACAGATTTGGAAATAGGTTCTGCAAGAGCCTTTGCTTCAGCATCTTTAAATTTCCATCTTGGTCCCATGGAACTAAGCTGCAAATAGCAATAAAAACCAGACCTTTTGTTCATAGTAATACAAAAAGAAAACCCATGTAATGTTGATTAAAGATAATGTACATGCTTCTGCTTAAGGTTTGTCATCAACCACAAATCATATAGTCTAGGAACTATACTTGCTCAACAACGATAACTTCTGCATTATCATCGAGTATTTTTTGTTAAGATTTGAGTAGTTCAAGCACAGATATGTGTCAGTCAGATCATGAAGAATCGAGACTAAATAACCATGAAGATAAAACAAACGCACGTTCTCAAGAAAGCTACAATCACACTTCCCATATAAAAATATTCAGAGTTGCACATAAAAATAAAGTCTTCTCTCAGACATTTTGTCGAACAGTTTCTCTTCACTATTTTTATCTAAAAAGATCCACAGAAACACGCACCAAATTGCCCACAGCATATACATCCAAAATCAAATGCATGGTTCTAGAAGTTGAATTCAAACAAAGTAATTAATTGATACCAAATCCATTCACAAACACGACTTACCAAACTCAAAAACACATGAGTTACCTGATTTGTCGTGTCTGATGTCGGTTTAACTTCTCTATCAATCCGCCGCGATATCGACCCGAAGGAGCAGAGGAATTGGACAAAGCTATTGAAGAATTGATCGACGGCGGAGTAAACAACGCAACTTACCTGTCTTAAAAAGAAACAAATGCGAATGACGGTTATGCCCTTTTGACTAAAAGTCAACCAAGTAAAATAAATATCTTGCACCACCCACACGTGAGTGACTAACTTGCGCTCTCTTCTTGTTTATTTTAGTTTGACGGTCAACACACACACACGTGCGTGACTAACTTGCGCTAGCTTGTAGTATACACATTTCGAAAAGGCCTATGTAAGTAGCAGAGAGCGAAGAAAGAAACCACCACTCTTCACTTACACGACGAGAGTAAAACCCTAAGGCTAAAGGGAAGTGATGGAACGTCGCGGCTCGGATTCCAACAACGCTCGCCGTTTCCAGACGGAGGAGCCGCTCTCTTCCCGATCTCGTACTCCTCACCAGCAGCAGCAGCAACCGTCTGCTCCCGCTGCCGCCTGGAGGGGTTCGGCGCCTGGAGGGGTTTCGAGGAATGCGCGTCGCGGAGGAAATGGGAAAACCCACGTGGCAGCCGCTGGTGGTGCACGGGGAGGCGAGCGGAGAAACCCTAACGCTAAAGTCGGTAACTTTCGAAATGAGTATGTGTATGTCCCTAAGAGACCTTCGCCGCCGGTTGTTAGTTCGGCGAAATCAGGCGGGGAGGGTGGTTCGACGGTTGAGGCCGTTACGGGAAAGTTTAGCGGAGATGTGTTGTACAGACTTTACTTTAAGGGTTTGGTGAGTGAAGAGAGTGTGACTGGGAAGGGGAAGATGATGGCTGACGTGGCGGCTGGATTTGGGGTTGCGATTTGCGACCAGAGGGATACTCTGTTGTTTGAGTTGAAGGGGGAACTTGTTGGCCGTGACACGAGCCGTCAAGGAGCGGAGATTAAGGCGTTGACACATGGGCTTACCGAAGCCTCGAAGCTGGGGATCAAACGTGTTGCTGTGTTCTGCGACTTTTATCCCATTTTCCAATACGTAAGTTTCAGACTTTTCCTGTTTATTGTTATGCTTCACTCTCACTTGCTCCTTTTTGTTGCTCTTGCTGTTATTGAATCCGTGTAGAAAGGTATGTTCTTTTTGTTTGGTTCAAGTTTCCTCTGTTCTGTAATAAAAAAAATATGTAAGCTAAGTGTGTTTATTTCTCTGTTGGGGTTTCATTCGGTAACTGTTATAACTAGAGAAAAAAAATAACAACTTGTATAAAAAAAAATTGAAGAAAAGAGTTGTAATGACTACTCTTTCATTTTATATCGTGTGATAATTTTTTAGGCCATTCTTATTTCTCTTTGCTTTGAGATATAAAGAACCTTCAATAGCTATTAGAGTGTAGACTGTGAGCCCTAAAGTCCTATGCTTGTGTGTTTGCTATTGTTATGATTCTTTATCAAGCTTTTTGATACACTTTTGATGTATCGAACTTGTATAAGATCAGAGAATAAGAAAATAAAGAACTTTGTATTGATGAAAGCGAGTACAAGAGTTTTTCTTAGGAGTTTCTCACTCTCCTCTCGACTGATTTCACAATACAATCGATACCTCTCTCCTCTCTCTACTCTCTCTCTTTATACAAAAGTTGTTACGCTAAGGCTCGTGATCCCATGCTCTCCTGGTGACCAACGACGCACGTGATCCTGTCTGTGACTCAGCAACAGAGCCGTTATTCCCTTATTCCTTATCCATCTTCTAGAACCTGCCCTCAAGTACCAACGTTCTTTGGGCCAATGAACTCCACTCCCTCTCCTCACTTACGGGCCCTGCGAGAGTACTGATACAAGATCGGTGGATGTGTGGCCTCATACGTATCAATACCATCCCCAACGAAATTGACCTTGTCCTCAAGGTCAAAACCCGGAAACCTCTTCTTGATAGCAGACACCCATTCCCAAGAACACTCATGGTCAGGCAGATCCTTCCACTTAATGAGAACCTCTTTCTGACCCGTACCACCATGAATGCGAGAAGACAACACTGCTGCTGGCTCGACGACCAGTTCACCTTCGCTGTTCAACTGAGGAGGCAAGGGTAAACTGTCACCAGTCTCCCCCACTGCTTTCTTTAACTGAGAGACATGGAATGTAGGATGAATCTTTGCCCCGGCAGGAAGTTTCACCTTATAAGCCACTTGTCCCACGCGTGCTTCAACCTCAAACGGACCATAGTAGCGAGCCGAAAGCTTCTCATTGAGCCTCCTTGCCAAAGTTTTCTGTCTGTAAGGTCTCAACTTCACATAGACCCAATCTCCGACTGCAAAAGTGAGCTCTCTTCTGTGTTTATCAGCCCTATCCTTCATCATTTGCTGAGCGCGGTGTAGATTCTCTTTCAACAGAGTTAGCACTGCATCTCTATCTCTCAACTGCCCTTCCAACTCAGCATTCGTCGTAGAACCCGTCTCAAATTTGATCCATGTAGGTGGGTCTCTGCCGTACAACGCACGAAACGGAGTCATCTTCAACGCGGAGTGAAATGCAGAGTTGTAACTCAGTTCTGCCCACGCTAAGTACGTAGCCCACGTCTTAGGCTTCTCACTAGCGAAGCACCGAAGGTACGTCTCCATGCTGCGGTTGGTTACCTCCGTCTGTCCATCAGACTGGGGGTGGTAAGCGGTGCTAAAGCATAAGCGTGTCCCTGACAAGCGGAACAGTTCTTTCCAGAATGCGCTGGTGAAGATCTTGTCACGATCAGACACGATTGTACGCGGGAAGCCATGAAGCTTGACTACCTCTTGGGTGAACAGCAGAGCCACATCAGTAGCAGTAAACGGGTGACTGAGACCGATGAAGTGGCTGTACTTAGAAAGCCTGTCAACGACTACCATAATAGTGTTCATCCCACGGGAGCGGGGAAGACCCTCAACGAAGTCCATAGAGATGTCTTCCCACACTCTTGCAGGGATTGGTAATGGTTGGAGCAGACCCCCTGGAGTCAGCGTGGAGTACTTGTGACGTTGGCATACTTGGCAAGCTGAAACGTAGCGTCGGATGTCAGTCATCATCCCTTCCCAGAAAAACAGCTCCCCAATTCTCCTCTGTGTCTTTAGAACACCACCGTGACCCCCCAGTTTGCCGTCGTGATATTCAGCCATGATCACTCCAATTAGTGACGATGTCTTGGGCAGGACAAGCTTACCCTTTCTCAACAACCTCCCGTGCACCACTGAGTAGTCAGGGTGTGTTGTAGCATCCGTCTGCACCTCAGAACGCAGCTGTTGTAACGCTGGATCCTTATCAACCTCACAGGCGATCTCCTCCAGTTGTAGAGCGGTTGTCATGGATACAGCAAAGAGTTCTCGCGGAGTAACTTGTCGGGACAGTGCATCTGCTGCTTTATTCTCCAAGCCAGGCTTATACACGATCTCGAAGTCGAATCCCAGCAGCTTAGTCAACCATTTTTGATATTCAAGGTTCACCTCTCTCTGTTCCATCAAAAATCTGAGGCTTTTCTGATCGGTACGGACCACAAAATGACGTCCCAGCAGGTAATGACGCCACTTTTGAACCGCAAAGACGATTGCCATGAGCTCCCTTTCATAGATAGACTTCATACGCTGTCGATCAGTCAGAGCTTGACTGAAGAAAGCGATAGGACGGTGGTTTTGCATGAGAACGGCGCCCAACCCAAACCCCGAGGCGTCCGACTCCACCACAAACGGAAGTTCGAAGTCAGGCATCGCCAAGACCGGGACAGTAGTCATAGCTTGTTGGAGTGCTCGAAATGCCTCCGTTGCGGCGACGTTCCACACGAACTGCTCCTTCCGTAGCAGACAAGTAAGCGGTCTTGCAATGTTCCCGTAGTCCTTGACAAACTTGCGGTAGTAGCCCGTCAAACCCAAAAAGCCCCTCAACTCTTTGACATTTTTAGGCTCCCTCCACTTAAGCATCGCTTTGACCTTCTCCCCATCCACTGCAACACCATCTCCAGATATAACATGGCCCAAGTACTCCACTTGCGAGCTCCCAAACTGACATTTCTTGAAGTTCGCATAAAGTTTTTGATCCTGCAGAACCTTCAGAACTATCTGTAAGTGTTCCTTGTGCTCTGCCACCGTACGGCTGTAGACCAGGATATCGTCAAAGAAGACGAGGACAAACCGACGGAGGTAGGGACGAAATACTTGATTCATCAAAGCTTGGAACGTTGCTGGAGCGTTTGATAACCCGAAGGGCATCACGCGGAACTCGTAGTGACCGTCGTGAGTGCGGAAAGCCGTTTTAGGGATGTCCTCCTGCTTCACAAGTATCTGGTGATATCCTGAACGCAAGTCCAATTTGGAGAACACCTGTGCGCCATGGAGTTCATCGAGCAACTGATCGATCATCGAAATCGGATACTTGTCAGGAACTGTCACCTTATTCAGTGCCCTGTAATCCACGCAAAAACGCCAGCTGCCATCCTTCTTCTTCACGAGGAGTACAGGACTGGAGAAGGGACTTCCACTCTCCTGTATGATACCCGTAGCGAGCATGGACGCAATCTGACGTTCAATTTCGGCCTTTTGTATATGGGGGTATCGAAAGGGCCGAACACTGACAGGTCGTGCTCCTTCCTCCAAAGTGATGCTGTGTTCTTTCCCGCGGGATGGTGGAAGTTCCGTAGGTTCTGCAAATACAGGAGCATACTGCTGCAATAACCCCTTCCACTCCTCCGGTAGAGCCATTGCGACGACCTCCTCAGCAGTTTGCAAACTGCCAAATTCCACCAGAACTCCCTCCCCTTCCGCCTCCACAATCTTCCAGAGGGATTTCAATGAAACTGCTTCAGAGTGTAAACTCAAGTCGCCTTTCAACTCGACCCACTTGCCAGCAACACAAATCTTCATCCACTGCTGTTGCCAGTTCACCCGCATCTCGCCTAGTGGGTCAAGCCATTGCACGCCTAAGATGATATCTGCAACTCCTAACTCCAAGGGAAGGAAGCTGGTAGTGAACTGACACGAAGGCAGGATCAACGTCACTCCATCCACAACACCTCTGCCTTGTACATTCACTCCCCCAGCTACCAGCACGCCATAGCTCCTCGTGGAGCTCAGAGGAAGCTTCAGTTCGGCAATCAGCTTTGAGGAGATGAAATTGTGTGTGGCTCCGCTATCGATGAGCACCACCACCTCCCGATTCTGAATGACTCCCCGAAGCTTCATTGTTCGTGGTGAAGAGATCCCCACCACTGAGTTGACTGATACCTCCGCTACCAAAGCTGCGACCCCCTCCACAGTTTCCTCCAGCTCGCATGGTTCATCCAACAGCTCCTCTTCGACACCATTAGGATGAAGCAGCATCACCGTCAACTGAGCTTGAGCACACGGATGGTTGGGGTGAAACTTCTCATCACATTTGAAACACAACCCCTGCGCCTTCCATCGCTCCACTTCCGTCGGAGTCAGACGACGAAACGGAGGCTTGAGGCGGCCATGATTTGTCGCAGCCCTAGCTCCGATTCCCCGCTGTGTCGCATTAGGAAATGTTGGTTGAGTTTTGGGCTTGGGTTGCGCGACAGTCTGGGCCTGCACACCGCTAATGGGCTTACTCGTGTGAGATGGCCCACTAGACATCTGCTTCGAAGGTTTGACCGGAGCTAACGCCTCCTCCGTCTCCCAGTCCTCCACCTTCAACGCAGCTCTCATCATGTGTTGTAAGCCCCGAGCATCCAGCATCTTCACCCCTTTACGAATCTTACCCAACAACCCATTCATGTAGGCGAACTCCAGCACCGACTCAGGAACTTCCGGCGCGTGAGAAGCCAGATTGATGAAATCTCTGTGATACTCACGAACCGTTCCTTCCTGAAGAATCTTCAACAGACGTTCGCCGGCGGAGACATCTTGAAGCGTCGAGTATTGAGTTAACACACGATGCTTAAGCTGTTCCCACGTACGAAAGGGGTTGCGAGTGCGTTCCCACCGGTACCACAACAGTGCATCACCGGAGAAACACAGCCGCACCAGTCGTAGCTTCTCGTCCTCCATAAACTCCCCCAACTCAAAGTATTCCTCCACCCGTAAGATCCATCCTTCAACCTCCGAACCGTCGAATGTTGGAATATCCACACGGCGGGACCACGACGGTTGACGCCAAGGCAGGGGATCGTCGTTAAGGTTGGATCCCTGACCCCGGTGGTTCCGGCTGAAATAACCGTCTTCACTCATCAGAAACGGCGTCGGAAACTTCGTCGGGCTCCGGTGAAGGATCTCATCATCAACTCTGCTCCCGATCGTTGGTTCAGAGACAAGGTCAACAGATTGATGTGCCTTTCCCTTCTCCAACTCTCGCAGCTTGACCTTCTCGGCTTCCTTCTCCTTCTGCTCAACCTCCCAACGACTGAACATGACAGCCAGTTGTTGCTGCATCACGTTCATCGTCTGCTCTATCGGCGCCAAACGAGAGATCTCCTGCTCCACCAGCGAGATCCGACTCATTTGTTGCTGCATCTGCTCGAGCGTAACCTCAGGATCCTTTTTCGGAGGCATGGTTCCCAGATTCGAAGGCTCTGATACCAAATGATACACTTTTGATGTATCGAACTTGTATAAGATCAGAGAATAAGAAAATAAAGAACTTTGTATTGATGAAAGCGAGTACAAGAGTTTTTCTTAGGAGTTTCTCACTCTCCTCTCGACTGATTTCACAATACAATCGATACCTCTCTCCTCTCTCTACTCTCTCTCTTTATACAAAAGTTGTTACGCTAAGGCTCGTGATCCCATGCTCTCCTGGTGACCAACGACGCACGTGATCCTGTCTGTGACTCAGCAACAGAGCCGTTATTCCCTTATTCCTTATCCATCTTCTAGAACCTGCCCTCAAGTACCAACGCTCTTTGGGCCAATGAACTCCACTCCCTCTCCTCACTTACGGGCCCTGCGAGAGTACTGATACAAGATCGGTGGATGTGTGGCCTCATACGTATCACTTTTCTTGTACTATGTTTCATAAAAAAATGTATTTTTTTTTTCAATGCAGGTCAAGGGGAACTGGGTGCCTAAGCAAAAAAAGATTTCCATGCTGATGGAAGATCTGCAGAAGATCAGGCAACAATTCTCGTTTGTTCAGCCTGTTCTGGTATCTGGAAACGAAGTTAAGTTTGCTTATAAACTCGCCAGGGAATCGATACTTCCTCGTGGAGCTGCTCGCCAAGCAAAAGTAGCTTGGAAAGAGGAGTGTCTCATCTGCTACAGCGAGTTCGATCTCGAGCGCATGTTTTCCGTTGGTAAATGCCGTCACCGCTTTTGCTTCCACTGCGTGAAGCAGCACGTGGAGGTGAAGCTGCTTCACGGAACGGTTCCAAACTGTCCTCACGATGGCTGCAAGTCCGAGATGGTTATGGATGCGTGTCGCAGGCTTTTGACTCCGAAACTGAGCGAAATGTGGAAGCAAAGGATTAAAGATAACGCGATACCTGTCGCGGAGAGAGTCTACTGCCCTTATCCTAGGTGTTCGGCTTTGATGTCCAAAACCAAGATAACTGAATCTGCCAAGAGCTTGCTCTCTGTGTACCCTGAGTCTGGAGTTAGGAGGTGCGTTGAATGTCGTGGACTCTTCTGTGTGGATTGTAAAGTCCAGTGGCATGGGAAGGTGTCATGCACCGAGTACAAGAAACTGCATCCTAATCCTCCAGCAGATGATGTGAAGCTAAACTCTCTCGCGAATAACAAAACGTGGTGTCAGTGTGACAAGTGCCAACACGTGATTGAACTTACACAGGGATGCAATCACATAACTTGCAGGTATCTCTCTATCTACTACTTGTTGCGTTTCAATTTTTTTTTTGTCTTCTTTAACCATATATATTAATGTCATATCTCATTTTGTATTGTCGTTAGATGTGGGTTTGAGTTTTGCTACAACTGTGGAGGAGAATGGAACAAGGAGACGGGGACTTGTGCTAAACACTGCCCCACCTTGGAGGAAGCATGCTTCACGCGTCAAGTCTGTGTGGGGACTAACAACTACTATGATTATGATGATGAAGAAGACTATGAAGAAGATTATGATTCAGATTACGACGTGGATGATGAAGATTCTGATTACGGCTTTGGTGACTTCCCATTTGGTTTTGGGCAGAAGAATATGAATGATGCTAATCCTGAAGATTCCTTTGATCCTTTCTCCGAACTGCCTCCTGGTAAATGTGCCCTTTCAAAAAAAATTTCTCTAAAGTCGAGTATTCTGAAATAACAATCTGTTGGAAAAATTCATGTAGGTGTGCCCCGTTCCCACCGGATGCTGGAGTACAAGGCTCTTCACCACATGCTTAACCCGGGTGTGGAGTTTGCAAGTGAGGACTGCCCATACTTTGGAAAGTATGGAAAGTACGCTACGTTTTATGACTCGGACGGCTATGAATACGATGATTACTCCAACCCTTTCCATCCTGACTACGACTGAGGTTTCTTTTCTACTTGCTTCATTAATGAGTTTGATGGGTTTGATGGATTATGATTGACTACAATAGTTCATAGGGTTAGATTGGTATGTGAGTTCATGTCTAACTGCACAACAAAGAATCCATAAATTCATAACTCACATTCTAGTAATATGAGTGTATATGATGTACTTGATTGTTAATAGTGGGGTTGAAATAGTCAATGAAGCTGACCTTGACTTAAATATAACGTCTATTATGCTTATTATTATATGAAGAAAATCATCCACCTCATATTACTTTTACTATGCATTATCTTAACGTCGGAGAATATCTCTCGCCTCCTCGTAATTCATACGGCAAAATAACTTTAGAAACGTTATCAGTCAGTCAACTTGAAAGTTCTAATGATTTGAATTTTTAGTTAACTTCCAAATCCGTTTTTAACTTATGAGAAATTTGGTTTTTTGCATCTTCACCGTCCTTTATCTTCTTTAGTGATCAGTCTATTGACATTTTCCTCTTACATAAATACAAAAGACCTCATCAGGTCCCTTCCTCTACACCTCTACTTTTCTTCTTGGAATTCATTTTTCTGTCTTGACTAAGACATGTTTTCAAAAGTCTTTAGTAAGAGAAACGTAATCTACCATACAGATTCCGAAGCAGTCGTAAGTTGACTTTTTATGTCATATTCAATGTGGGTCTACACTCTATACAGCTAGAGAGAGTAAAAGAGATACTAATTGCTAACCATTGGAGCAGATAAATGCAATAATTAAAAGAAAACAAAACAAAAGAAGCAAAACGATCTCTCTCAGTTTCATTACCAATGACTAAAGGATTGGTTCTGAGAATGGTCTTGATGATATGTTATTTTCTTCGCTCATCATTTCAACAAGAGCCACCGTTTGTCTACAACAACTTCGACCAAGCAGGCAACAATCTCCACCTCGACGGTGGTGCAAGAATCCTCCCACAACACGGTGGCGGCCCCCTGCAGCTCACAAACGCAACGCTTCGCCAGATGGGCCACGCTTTCCTCCAGCAACCGATCGATTACAAACCATCCGAACCAGTCTCCTTCTCCACGCATTTCGTCTGCGCACTTCTCCCAGCAGGCGAGACGAGCGGACACGGCATGGCGTTCGTCGTCTCTCATTCCACGGATTTCACCCACGCCGAGCCCACAAGGTTCTTCGGTATCTTCAACACGTCTTCGAACGGATCCACCTCCACGCGCGTGCTGGCGATAGAGCTCGATACTGCTCTAGCTCCGGAGCTGAAAGACATCAGTGATAACCACGTTGGGATCGATGTGAACAGCCCGGTGTCTAAACTCTCAGCCAACGCTTCTTATTTTTCGGACAGAGAAGGTAGAAACATAGACGTAAAGCTACTGAGTGGAGATCCTATTCAGGTTTGGGTTGATTACCAAGGAAACACACTCAACGTTACACTGGCACCTCTCAAAGTCCAGAAACCGAGCCGTCCTCTCTTGTCGTCGACATCCATCGATCTCACCGAGATTGTGCAAGGTAGAAGAATGTTCTTCGGGTTCTCCGGTGCAACCGGGTCGATCATGAGCTACCAGTACATACTCGGGTGGAGTTTCAGCAAAACCATGGCGTCCCTTCAAAGCATTGACATCTCAAAGCTTCCTAAAGTTCATCACCCTAGCAATAATAAACATCAGGCTCCATCGTTGGCCCTGGATGCTCTGCTTAGTTTAATAGCTTTCTTGGTTTTGGGGCTTCTCTTTGGAGCTTACATGTATAGGAGAAACTTGTACGCTGAAGTAAGAGAGGAGTGGGAGAAGGACTATGGTCCACTCAGATACTCCTACAAGTCTCTATACAAAGCAACGAAAGGGTTTAGTAAAAACGAGTTTCTTGGGAGAGGAGGTTTCGGCGAAGTCTACAGAGGAACACTCTCTAAAAGCAGAGAAGTGGCTGTGAAGAGAGTATCACACGACGGTGAGGAAGGTACGAAGCAGTTTGTAGCTGAGATTGTTTGCATGAGGAGCTTAAAACACCGGAGCTTGGTTCCGCTTCTTGGTTACTGCAGGAGGAAACGCGAGTTACTACTAGTCTCTGAGTACATGCCGAACGGTAGTCTTGACCATTACTTGTTCGATCATAACAAACCGTCTCTTCCGTGGTGGAGAAGAGTTATGATTGTGAAAGACATCGCTTCGGCTCTTAGTTACTTACACACGGAAGCTGACCAGGTTGTTATACACAGAGATATCAAAGCTGCTAACGTCATGCTGGACAAAGACTTCAACGGAAGGCTGGGAGATTTCGGTATGTCGAGGCTATACGACAGAGGAGCTGATCCGACCACGACGGCTGCGGTGGGAACAGTCGGTTACATGGCGCCTGAGCTTATAACGATGGGACCTTCCACCGGAACCGACGTGTATGCGTTTGGTGTTTTCTTGCTCGAAGTAGCTTGCGGGAGGAGGCCTGTGGAGTCCACGTTGTCTGCTGAGAAACGGTTTCTGATCACGTGGGTTTGTGATTGCTGGAGGAGGTCTTGTTTGGTTGATGCTAGAGATCCGAGGTTGGTAGAGTTCTCGGTTCAGGAAGTGGAGAGGGTTCTGAAACTCGGTTTGCTGTGTGCGAATCTTGCTCCGGAGGGGAGGCCGAGTATGGAACAGGTTGTGCAGTATGTGAATGGAAATGTGGATTTGCCGGAGTTTTGGCCGCATTCTCCGGGGATTGGAGTTCTCACTCCAATGGCGGTTTCACAGATCCCTTCACTCTCACTGTCATCTTCCTCCGGCAACAACTCTATGTTTGTTACTCACTCGGTGGTCTATGGGAGGGGACGGTGAAAGTTTCTAACAAAGTTGCCCCTTCTTTGGTCTCTTAGTATTGACAATATACTCCATCAAAAAACAAAAAACGAATGGTCTTTCTTGTAAATTTTGGCGGCTAAATATTTGCAAAGCAAGCTGATGTCACTCTTTTTATTCAAGGCGTGAGCCTATCATAGATCTTCAGAGCTTGAACTTTGTCTGAGATACTTTTTTTTTATCAGCTGTTGTTCCTTACTTGGGAATGAGTCAACCAATTTTTCTGTTGTTCTGCAATGATCTGGTTATGATATATATTTTATGTCGGAGAATTGGCAAACATCAAAGACACAGCATGTTTAATCTTTAACTTTTATGCTAGATTACTAGTGGTATAGACTTTTCATTATTGTTGATATTTGCTTCGGCTCTCATTTGTGCTTACATGAGCTCACCAAGTTTGTTATACGCCCAGATTTCAAGGCTTCTGATGTTATGTTAGATGCTGAGGTAAAGGGAAGGCTAATAAGTTCTGTTATGGCTTTTTACCACCACATGGGCAACATAAACACTACATATATGCTTGGTGCTTTTTTTTATGCTTGAAGGAAACCTTTGGGAAGAGACATGAGTGGACTGGATCCCAGTCCACGGACTGACGGTTTCAAAATGTTGGAAAATGGTTTTAGTTCTGAGTTTGACAGTTAGAATTGTCAGCTTAGGAAGTCGAGATGTCTGTGAAACTAGGGGTTCTCTGCACACCAGAAGGTCCATAACTAAGAGCTTCCATGGTAGAAGTGGTACAATATCTTGAAGTTGCATTATTTCTTGCTATTCTGGGATCACTTCCTGTTCCCTGCTGATTATTGGATTTTTCTCATTAGCAGTTATCTAGAAAATGTTGAAATCTACACAAGATGCAGGTATCTGACCACTAATAAACTCTTTCATACTGCCACACAAAAAGTTGCTTACGTGGGTAGTTAGTAAATAATCCTATATATGTACTATTATATTAGACCTTTGTGGAATATAGGTTGTGCCGTGTAAAAGAATTCTATCTAATCGTATACAGCTCTTACTGTGGCTACTAGTACTACTATGATATTTACCAAACGATGAAAGAAAATGTAATTTATGGATTCTGAATAGCAGAAGAAGAGGTTTATGCTCTAGTGGTTGAATCTCAGCTTTCTTGACTTGATTTGTTGTTCATATGAGGATGTATTCTCTTGCACCTAACCTACCTAGAGGGCTAAATTAAGAAATCACAAAGATTACAGGCTGACAAGGTAGGACCTAACTCTAGTGTCTACTTTCGATCACTTGTGATAACCATCATTTAAAGAACAATCCTAGTTGTCATAATCATTCCAGGCTTTTTTTTCCTAGGCTTCTTAACTTCGATCTGGCTCATAATTAAATTGAAATACTATCATACAACAACATGGTTTTTTTCTTTTCAATTCTGCGTTTGAAAGGTCAAGAGCATGTTTAAAATACGGTGTTTTATTTGTCTGCTTCCTTAGAAGAAGACTAGAAACAGGAGACGAATCCAATGAAAGTTGGTGCACGATGCTATCCCTACATATATTATTTAATTTATAAGCGTCTGTTACACGCATTATATTATTTATTTTTGTTTCAGGGTACCCCATGTAGCCGTTGCGTTGTCTATTTAGATTGAAGCTGATATCATATAAGTTAAAGTATTGAGAATTATTGTCTCAAATAGAATAATTCGAAAACCACGTTAAGCTTTATTTAATATCATCGTGCTTTTGTAAAGCCAAAAAAAATGTTGATTCCTTCCTTTGGTTAAATAAACAATATTAGAAAGCTAAATAGGCTTTGGATCACTGGAAAAGAAGCATACATCCTTTTTTTCTGTTCACTTTTTCTCTACAGCTTGCAGATGTTATGAGATGAGATGCATCACTATCTACACATCAGATCCAGACTCTCTGTTTCATCATCTTCAATGGCTCGTGGGCAGTTGCTTCAGCAGATCCTAATAATCACTTCTCTCCATCTGATATCTTTATCAACCCAACAAGAGACAAACTTTGTCTACTCAAACTTCACCTCCCAAGAAAATCTTTACCTAGATGCATCCGCAAAAGTACTACTCCCCAGTGGATTACTCCAGCTCACAAACAATTCAGACTATCAAATGGGCCGAGCTTTCCACAAGAAACCGATTGATCAGTCGATCACTTCCTCTTTTTCAACTCACTTCGTGTGTGCTCTGGCGCCTAAGCCAGGCGTCGAAGGAGGCCACGGTCTTACCTTTTTAGTATCTTCCTCTCTCGATTTCTCGTTTGCACAGGCAACAAGATACTTAGGGGCTTTCAACGCATCAACGTCTAACGTTCTTGCTGTCGAGCTCGACACTATATGGAACCCAGAGTTCAACGATATCAAAACCAGCGACGGTCACGTTGGTATCGACGTGAAAAGTCCTATATCTATCGCGGTAGCTCCATCATCTTACTATTCAGACACGAGAGGGAAGAACGTGAGCGTGAACTTATTGTCCGGGAACCCTATACAGGTCTGGGTGGACTACGAAGACTCTGTTCTCAATGTTTCGCTGGCACCTATCGAAGCCAAGAAGCCGAGTCGCCCTCTCTTGTCGCAACGGATCAACTTTTCAGATATTTTTCCTGATAATAGATCGGAACTGTTCGTTGGATTCTCTGCTGCAACGGGGAACGCTGTGAGCGATCACTATATTCTTTGGTGGAGTTTCACCACAAGCAAAGGAGGAGGAGGAGGATCACAACTTGACATCTCGAAGCTTCCTCGAGTTCCTCATCCGAAACCTCTTCCCACGGTTCGTCCTAAGGCTCCGCGTAAGAAGCTACCTCGGTGGATTATCGGCCTGGTTGCTTTTCTTGCTGTTGTGACGTTGGCTGTTCTCGCGGGAGTTTGTTTCCACCGGAGGAAGAAGTTTTTGGAAGTTTCCGAAACGTGGGAGAAGGAGTTCGATGCGCATAGGTTCTCTTACAAGTCCTTGTACAGAGCGACGAAAGGGTTTAGTAAAGATGAGTTTCTAGGGAAAGGAGGGTTCGGTGAAGTCTACAGAGGGAGCCTTCCTCAAGGAAGACAGATAGCGGTGAAGAGAGTTTTCCACAACGGTGATGAAGGTGTGAAGCAGTTCGTGGCTGAGGTGGTGAGCATGAGATGTCTGAAACATCGGAATCTTGTTCCGCTTTTCGGTTACTGCAGGAGAAAGCGTGAGCTTCTTTTGGTCTCTGAGTACATGTCTAACGGTAGTCTCGACGAGCATTTGTTTGATGAGGCGAAACGTATTCTTTCTTGGAAAGAAAGGCTTGTGGTTGTCAAGGGAATAGCGTCTGCTCTCTGGTACTTGCATACAGGTGCCGACCAGGTTGTTCTGCACCGAGATGTCAAAGCTTCCAACATCATGCTGGACGAGGAGTTCAACGGTAGGTTAGGGGATTTCGGGATGGCTAGGTTTCATGAACACGGAGGGAGCGCAGCCACGACGGCTGCGGTGGGGACCGTTGGTTACATGGCGCCTGAGCTGATCACGATGGGAGCTTCCACCGGAACCGATGTTTACGCATTTGGTGTTTTCGTGCTCGAAGTAACATGCGGGAGGAGACCTGTGGAGCCGCAGCTGGAAGGTGAGAAACGGCATATGATCAAATGGGTGTGTGAGTGCTGGAAGAAGGATGCTCTGCTTGATGCTGTCGACCAAAGACTGGGAGATGAGTTCTCACCGGAGGAAGTGGAGATGGTTATGAAACTCGGTTTGCTGTGTTCGAATATCGTGCCGGAGTCTAGGCCTACGATGGAACAAGTGGTCTTATACCTAAACGAGAACATGCCTTTGCCAGAGTTCTCACCTTATACTTTGGGGATAGGCACATTTGCTCCGGTTCTGGTTGATGCGGCTTCCCTTGTTGTCTCATCCGCTTCGTGGAGTTGGTCGGCTTCCTCTTCGACCAACCACTCGCCTTACGCTTATCAGGCAAGGGATCAGCCATGGGGACAGACGATAGAGACTAAGGACTCTCTTCATATAGTTTTAGAACCTGAGAAGCCTAAGACTCAGACTCTCTCATCTGCTGTCAAAGCTGTGACATTGCCTGCAGAAGATCTCGAGTCCAATCTTTCCAGCATCAGCAGTCAGAGGTAATCCATGATGTACATTCATTATCACCCAAACAGATCTTAGTAGCTCTCAAGATTGTTTTTTAGTAATCTGTCTCACCTGTCCCAATATAATCAGTTTGTCTCTCTTTGTAAATGTTTACCGTATACATGTTTCCTCTCTCTGTTACCAAACACGGAAACGAGATTACTCCTCAGGCTATTGTTCCTCAATATATATATGCATTGGTCAGATACTAAATGACTCTCTGTTAGAACGCTGTTTTGGTTTATAAGTTGTAACTGTGTGCTTATGTTGTAGTAATGAATTATTGAGATGTTTTGGTTTATATATGTTGTATGCTGTATATGTATGGCTAATGGAAACTTATAAAAAAAATGTATGGCTGTTGGAAAGCTTCTAAATGCTTAGAATTTGCATGTATTTGAGAACGTGCTAAGCACATGAGAGTGACTATTGGATAATAGTCATCAAGTAGTCATAGATCCCTTACATTCATACATGTGACAAGTATTATGCCAGGAGATTATGCCAGCCGTTGTTTTATTGTGTACTATATAGTTTACATTAAGAATGATGGTTGTAGATATAGATAGATGTTTCTTAACTAAACTTATTCGATCCCAATACACAAACAAACAAACCTGTTTCTGGGTACACCACATGCAGCACTGCATAGTTTCAACTTGGGGTCATTTGTGTTATAATATTGTTAAGCTTTTACTTAATGTTTATATGCTTATTTTGTTACCCTTAGGGGTTGTATAAATTTCAATGAAAGATTTCCAGATCCAAAAACATAATATTATTTCTTTGCTGTCACTGACTTGTATTTCATTTCAAGATTCATCTCTTAATTTGCCATTATTGACTTGGACTTAACTATTCACATATCAGTTTAAACGTGACTAATGTGTGAAAAAAGTAATATTGGTTTCTTCTTTTGTCAACATCCATTTACAATACTATTCTGGCTTCATGGAGTTTGATCTAGTATTTTAGTTAGAATAGATCATGTGAAAGAAATACATTAATATTATCCAACAAATCTACAAGTATATATAATCAAAGAATATTGAATGCAAAATCAAGGTCAAACATTATAAACTAGGAGGAATAAACAAGCAAGTAAACAAGATAGGTGATAAGTCTGATTTAAAGTCTTCCTAGCATTTTCATGTATTGATATATACAAACAAAGAAACATGAATGTGGCAGATGATAAATATTTTATTAGTTTGTTTTACTCTTTTTGTTTTTCGAACATTATTGTATTAATTATTTTGCAGATAATAAAAACTTTGGTTGGTCGGCCTAAACTTAATGCTTTTAATAAGATAGATTGGCTTCATTCTCTAGACCATATGTCTAATGTCATTTGAGTTAGACATTGTTAGAACCAGACAAGAGACCATACATTTATTAATGAACAACATGACATAAAATAAAGGTTGAAGGTAACTGTCATGGTTACATTTCATTTGGTAAATTTTCAACTCAGAAGATGCCCATGTGAAATGCATTTCCTAAAGATAATTGGCCTTGAATTCATGTCTTAAAAAATATAAACCAAACTACTCTTCTCTTTAATTCATCAGCAATTAATGGCTATTCAAAGATTGCATCTGATCTTGGTGATTTTCTTTAATCACCTGATTTTCTTGTCAAGTCAACAAGAAGCAGCAGGTTTCATCTACAATGGCTTTCTCAAAGCTCAACCTGATCTTCATCTAGATGGATCTGCAAAAATCCTCTCTCCAGATGGATTGCTGCAGCTGACCAACGCCTCAACACAGCAAATGGGTCATGCTTTCATCAAGCAGCCATTTGATTCATCTGAGAAGAACTTTTCATTCTCAACTCATTTTGTGTGCGCACTTGTGCCTAAACCAGGAGCTGAAGGTGGCCATGGAATCGCCTTTGTTCTGTCTTCCTCCTTAGATTTCACAAATGCAGATCCAACACAGTACTTGGGTCTTTCCAACATCTCAACAAACGGATCTCCATCTTATCAGCTTCTAGCTGTTGAGCTTGATACTGCTAAAAGCGCAGAGTTTGATGATATAGACAAGAATCATGTCGGTATAGACATCAACAGCCTCAGGTCTATAGAGTCAGCTTCAGCTTCTTACTATTCAAACACCAAAGGGAAGAATCAAAGCATGAAGCTCTTAAGTGGAGAGCCTTTACAGGTGTGGGTGGATTATGAAAGAACTTTACTCAATGTCACAGTTGCTCCTCTAAGAATCCAGAAGCCAGACCATCCTCTCTTGTCAAGATCCATCAATCTTACTCAAATCTTCCCGGATCAAAAACTGTTTTTTGGATTCTCTGCAGCAACAGGGTCGCTGGTTAGTTACCAATATATCTTGGGGTGGAGTTTCAGCAGAAGCAAAGAGTTGTTGCAGAGACTGAACTTGTCAAAACTTCCTCAGATTCCTCATCCAAGAGCCAAACAGAAGCAAACATCTCCCCTGCTTGTTGTTTTGTCTGTGTTACTATCACTCATAGTGTTGGCTATTCTTGGAGGGGTTCACTTACACAGGAGAAAGAAGTATGCAGAAGTCAGAGAAGCATGGGAAAAAGACTATGGTCCACACCGGTTTTCATATAAATCTCTATACAAAGCAACCAGAGGTTTTGACCAAGACGGTCGTTTAGGGAAAGGAGGTTTTGGAGAAGTCTACAGAGGGAACCTGCCTCACATTGGAGATATAGCGGTGAAGAGAGTGTGCCACAATGGGAAGCAAGGGATGAAACAGTTTGTAGCTGAAGTAGTGACTATGGGAAGTTTAAAGCACAGAAACTTGGTTCCTCTTCTTGGATACTGCAGAAGGAAAGGAGAGCTTCTTCTGGTCTCTGAGTATATGTCTAATGGAAGTCTTGATAGATACTTGTTCCACAGAGATAAACCATCTCTCTCATGGCCACAAAGGTTTGTGATTCTGAAGGATATTGCCTCTGCTCTCAGCTACCTGCACACGGGAGCTAACCAGGTTGTGTTACACAGAGATATAAAAGCTTCTAACGTCATGTTGGATTCTGATTTCAATGGACGGTTAGGAGACTTTGGAATGGCTAGGTTTGAAGATTACGGAGATAGCTTGCCCGCCACGGCTGCTATAGGAACAATGGGGTACATGGCACCTGAGCTAACACTAATGGGAACTTCTACAAGAACAGATGTTTATGCATTTGGTGCTTTCATGCTTGAAGTAACATGTGGAAGGAGACCATTGGATAACAAGATTCCAGCTGAGAAAAGGCATTTGATCAAATGGGTTTGTGACTGCTGGAGAAGTGGTTCTCTGCTTGATGCTGTAGATATAAGATTAGGACATGAATACTCAGAAGAGGAAATATATATGGTTTTGAAACTAGGGCTGCTCTGCACAAACGTTGCTGCTGAATCAAGACCAACCATGGAACAGGTGGTACAGTACATAAACAAGAATCTCCCATTGCCCAACTTCTCACCAGATTCTCCAGGGATTGGAGTTTATATTCCGGTTTTGCTGGGCGCGGCGTCCACTTCAAGAAGCTCTTTAGAACCATCGGCATCTCCTCCTTCACCTCATAACTCTATGTTTGTTACTCACACAATCACATACGGAGATGGAAGGTGAAGAATTTAATATCTTTCTTACTATTTTCAGACAAATACAGTGTAATCAGTGTGTGTATATCAGTTTTGGCTACTTTCTCGATTTGTTGATAAAAATTGGATGTGAAACTGTGATTGAAACATCATAAAAGGTTATACAATAGCAAAAAAATTCATTACTAAAAAAAGTTGCAACAAAAATCTCACAAGTTTCAGACCATAGTCAAAGACGGCAGGAATGAAAGAACAAAACAGAACAAGAACAGAGTAGTCATATTAAAAAAGAGAGAAAAAAAACACATAGAAACTTACAGATATCGGATCAGTTTCCTGTCATTCCAAATGACTTGGCTGTAGCATCTCGAGGTTTGGTAAGATTGCAGTAGCTTCACCATCAAGAACAACAAGTTCACTGTGATTCTTGATGCATTTGGTTGAGAATTTGACACTAACAAAGCAGAATGAAGATCTAGTGATGATGGAGAGAATAGCTATTTTTAAAAATTATTACAATGGGTTTTAATAAAATTAGCTTACATGTACTTATTCTTGGTTTCTCTTAAAGTTGTAGCTTGTACAATTCCGAGAATATCATCCCCTATGTAAACTGGTGATCGAAAATGCAGAGTTTGAGATACGTATACTGCTCCAGGCTGCAACAAGACCAAAGCGACTCAATCATGTTTCTCCAAATGTGTATAACCATACAATATTAGGGCATGTAAGAAGGTGGATAAATGCAAACTAAAGCTAGAGAACTTACGAAATGGGCAGAGATGATACGAGGAAACATGGAAGACACAAGCATCCCATGAACAAGACGATTCTCAAACCCAGCTTTACGAGCAGATTCTTGATCAAAATGAAGTGGGTTCCAATCATGGCTCACCTCAGCATAGCCCTTAACATCTTCACTTGAGAACACTCTTGCTTCTCTTAAAACATCTCCCACCTTAAGTATCTTTGAATTAACTGATGAGAAACACCTCGAATCAAGGAGATGTCTCGGAACAAATGTCTTCGCCAGCATTGTTTCACCTAAAACAACCAAACAAAACAAACCTCAGGTCTTATAACTTCCTTTTCTTCAGTAGTGGCAACTTGTTCTCATTGAGTCATTTTCTCGAACAGCTTATAGGCACACCGTTGAAAGTCAAAAAGGTACAAACTTTGCCAAAATTTTATCCCAGTTGCTCACACTAAAGGATCAACTGAAAACCTTATAATCAATAGAAACATTATAAACTCGACAAGTAAGAGAAAAAACAGAGCAGTTTATTACACGCACAACTTACTAATACCACATTGACTATGAAGCTCTAGTATTGATCCAGATTCAACCATGATTTATAAGAAGAACATTCAGATTACGATCTTTTTATCTTCTTTTAATTATCAAAATAACATACATAAGCTGGTCTCGCAATTGTGCTTATAAATTGCTAATTAAGATCAATGCAGAATCCATATAAAAAGAAACTACCCAAAAGAAAAAAAAAACAAACTTCTTGATAAAGCTGCAACAGAGAAGAGGATAGGGTATCACCCTTACTGTAAGGAGTTGGATTTGACTCATATCTGTTTCGCTGATGATGTTCTTGTATTCTCAGACGGGAAGAAAGGATCGATTGAAGGGATACTGGCTGTTTTCAAAGATTTTTCTAAGATGTCTGGGCTTAATATCAGTTTAGAGAAGTCGACATTATTTCTCGCGGGTGTAAAAGCAGAAGATAGTGTCTCGATCTTGGAGCAATTTCCTTTTGAAGCTGGATCTTTACCAGTAAGATATCTAGGGCTTCCCTTGCTAACCAAGAAAATGACAGTAAGAGATTATAGTCCCCTCATCTCTAGAATCAGAACTCGTATTGCTTCGTGGACTGCGAGGCATCTAACCTTTGCTGGTCGTCTTCAACTAATTGGTTCTGTTATTTATAGCATTACCAACTTTTGGATGTCTGCGTTTAGTCTTCCGAAGATGTGCATTAATGAAATTAACAGCATCTGTTCAGCTTTTCTTTGGTCAGGACCAATTCTGTCGACTCATAAAGCCAAGATAGCTTGGATAGATGTATGTAAACCAAAAGAAGAAGGGGGATTAGGCTTGAAAAACTTGTCTGAGGTAAATAAAGTCACCTACCTGAAGCTTATCTGGCGCATTATCTCTGCAAAAGTTTCTTTATGGGTGAAATAGATCTGGAAATATCTCATACGAAAGGGGTCCTTTTGGAGTGTGAGTGAGAAGAGCTGTTTGGGGTCATGGATTTGGAAGAAAATTCTTCGTCTAAGGCCGTTAGCAATGCAGTTAGCTAAAGTGGAGGTAAATAGTGGCTCTGATACATCCTTTTGGTTTGCAAGATGGTCGCAATTGGGAAGTCTTATTGAGTTAACGGGAGAGAGAGGCTGCTTGATAATGGGTATTCCTATTAACTCAACAGTGGAAAGAGTTGTGCAGACTTATAGAGCCAGACGCCACAGGTTTCTTGTCTATCAACAGATTGAGAAAGAAATTCTCTCTCTTAGAAGACAGGGGCTTAATCAACAGGAAGACGCTTGTTTGTGGAAAAGAGATAATGGGGATTTCAAGCCAGATTTTTCCACTTCTCAGACATGGAACATTGTAAGAACTCAATCGCCTAAAGTGACGTGGTTTAAAGGGATTTGGTTCCGAGAAGCGACCCCAAAACTCTCCTTCATTGCTTGGTTGGCGATTCAAAACAGGCTAGCCACAGGTGACAGGATTATCAGATGGAATCCTCAAGCCATAACCACTTGCTGGCTCTGTAACTCAGCTGAAGAAACCAGAGATCATTTGTTTTTTGAGTGTGGCTATTCGAAAGAAGTTTGGAGAAGCATTATGGGGAATCTTGCAGGCCATAGGAATTTATTTCAATGGTCTCAGATTGTTCAGATTCTGATAAAAGGCCTTCGTGAAAGAGTGTCAACTTTCCTATTCAGATATGGGTTTCAAGTGGTTATTTATGCGATTTGGTATGAGAGGAATGTGAGAAGAGTTGGTGAAGCCTCACAAACTACGAGCTGTATGATAAGAAGACTTGACAAGATGGTTCGAAACAGGATTACAACTTTGAGGAAGAATCCGGGAGGGAAGTATGAGAAAGCAATGGAAGTGTGGTTTGGAAGAAATTGAAGTCATTGAAATTTTGGTTTTGTTGAAGTTCTTGAAGGGTTTTGGCAGTGATTTTTATCAAAATGCTTTGTCCCCTAGCTATGAACTTATTACTCTTTTTTCCACATTAGAGTTTTGTCCCATTTTGGGTTTTCTCTAATGAGGGTTTTAATGAGGATAAGTTCATAGCTTTCCCAAATTTGACTTGTTCCTCATGGTCAAATTTGAGGGGGATTTAGAGTTTTTGGAGTGGAAGTTTCTTTTTTCATATTGGAGTTCTTAGCTTTTTCTCTCTTTGGTAGTAGATTCAGAAAGGTTGCACTAGTTGTAAAACAGTTTTTTTGTTTGAATAAATTTAAAATTCTTTAAAAAAAAAAAAAAAAAAAAAAAAAAAAAAAAAAAAAAAACTCTATAACCATTAAACTTGCATTTGTTATATATGTCCGCGCGATGACACAATCTCCTCTCAGTAACTATCACTTGCTTCTTCGAGCATGACTTGGAAGATTTCACATTCGATGTTGTTACTAAGCTTGGTTCTCGAGTAACCCCCTCCTGGTTAAAACGGTCATACAAGACGGAGTTCTCAGTCTGAAGCACAACAACACGATCAAACCACCGCTCAGGGAAGAAGTCACAGTACATGGTAGTCCACAATGTTCCCTCCTCCTTCCATTTACCTCTTCAAGCTCATCACACACCTACGATCAAAAAAAAATTATTAAAAAAAAGAAAGGCTATATGTTGCTAAAGAAAGATTCTTCTCACACGAGCGAATGATTTGGGTGTTCATACGACAGCTTCATTCGTAATATCAATTCATCAACTTCATACATCAAATCTCGAAACCGGATAATGATCAGTTCATCAACTTCTTACCTACAAGATTCCAAAATTACATCAAAATTGAAGAGTGGCACGGTCTTGTCTATTTTGTATGTTTTTGTTTCTTTTTATTTACCTACAAGAGCGCCGTCAAATTTAGAGATAGAACCAAAATCCACGTAGAGATGGAAGATGATGGAAAGAATCTCGGGGGGTAAATAACTCTTTCATTGCAATGCAGTAAGAGGTTCAGAAAAGCGTGACCTACAGTTTACGATATTTCGTGTTAGTCCGCATATGCAGCCAGACCCCAAATGAAAAAAAAAAGTTATGAGAGATCAAATTGATAAAGATAAATGATGACAAACATTAGTTGCTAAATATTTTAAATTGATCAACTATTCTCAAATCACAATTACACCACGTCTTATATTTTGTTTTTAAAATGACAATAGAATGAAAAATCTAACGAGAAAACGAACACATTCAGGTTTACAATCATCACGTGGAGGTTAGTCATTATAAAAATTTAACCAAAACAGTTTTAATACATTTTGAATTAACATTTTTACAAAAAATAAAATAAACAATATAAATTTTGACGTAGTTTCTCACACAAACATGTAAAGAAACAACCGCGTTCAGTTTTATAAATCTTGGTGAGCAAGACTTCCTATAATCAACATCACAATAAACGTAATTATAACAATTATAAATTTTCTGAGGCCTATATAATATAACCTCAGAATAAGATCAGTTCCCAGTTCTCACAATTGCTCAAAATAAGGAGTGTTGAGGGAAAAAAGAGTAAGAACTAGACTACAAAAGAAGCCATGTCTGTGAAATCAACCCTAACGTCGGTAGTTCTGGTGATTCTCATCGCAGCATCGTCGGCTGGGGATATCGGATCCGATGAGTCCACTCCGATCACCGACGGTCTCCGGAAGGTAGAGGAATCCTTTGTCAAAATCTTAGGCCAATCCAATCACGTTCTCTCCTTCGCTCGCTTCGCTCACAAGTAAGTCCCATCCTCTATATACCACCGGTGCATTTGCATTCGCCGTTGAGTTATAGTCCATCTCTTTTGTAGACAAACTAAATTAACTGATTGTTCGTTTTTGGTGATGAAGGTATGGGAAAACGTATGAAAACGCTGAGGAGGTAAAGCATCGTTTCTCGGTGTTCAAGGACACTCTTGATTTTATCAGATCCACCAATAAGAAAGGCTTATCTTACAAAGTTGGTGTCAATCGTAAGTCTTTATCGTTCTTGTCCTGAAACTATTGTTCCGGTCTCTTGATGGATTATTATTGGGGTGAGGTTTTGAAAAAGTCCCATAAAATCAATCATAAATAGCTAAATAATACAGTATTATAAACTAATTTTAAATAAAATTGTATTTAACAATAATAGGAAACAATTTAATTTTAGTTAAATCATTTAAAATATTTCTTAAAACCTGCATAAATCTTAGCTTATGATTAAAAAAATCATAAGCACGCTTTTTACGGTTTCAGTAATGCTTCTTTCCTAAGTAAATTATTGTTGGAAAATGGTGAGAAATTAATAAATTACTAGTGAATAAGAAATGAATAAAAACTGCATTACGTGGTTTGATGGGTAAGTATTGGCCTATTTGAATGTCCCCTGAATCCAAACAGAATTTGCTGATTTGACCATCCAAGAGTTGCAAAAGACCGGTGGACTCAAAGAAGCAGCTGTTCCGAGAAGTGTAAGTATAGAATTAAATGTTACTGTATGGACTGTTCGCCCTATTTTTCAATTTTTGAGAAAAAACATGGTTTTTGCTACATGTATACCCTTTTTTTGTCTTCAAAATGTGTGACTGCAGGTGGACTGGAATAAAAGAGGTATTCTTGGCCCGGTCAAAAATCAGGGAGGTTGTGAAGCTTCCTGGGCATTCAGGTAATCCAGGGATTGATACCTCCTTAAAAAAAAATATGTTAGCATTTCATCTCTTGATGTACGATTTTGGTACTGCAGCGCAGTTGGAGCTGTTGAGGCAGCTTACAGTAGGAAACATAAACGCATAACTGATCTCTCTGAGCAGCAGCTGATTGATTGTTCTCTACCTTACGGTAACTTGGGCTGCATTTCTGGTCGTCCTTCCAGAGCCTTCGAATACCTCAAATCCGGAGCCAAAGGAATCAGTCTAGAAACAGATTATCCCAACAGAGGTTCCCTTGGGTTGTGCAAACTAAACGTGAAAAAGTCCAATGTAAATATCACAAGATATGTCAGTATCAGTTCGGTAAGCATCTTTTACGGATTTTGGCTTTCACCCGCTTTACAATGATTCAAGTAATCAGTAATGATAGCTGAAACAACAACAGGGTGATGAAGAAGAACTGAAGCGAGTTGTTGGATCCATAGGGCCAGTTAGCATATCGTTCAACGTTGTAGACTCATTAAATGCATACATGGACGGAGTCTACAATAGCAGTGAATGTGGAAGTGCTTTAAAGGTGAGCCTTACTTAAATGTTGCAAGTAGACTGATTAGCTTATATTTTGTGTCCAATTTTTTTTTTCTTTTGATGTGGCATTTAGGACGTTAACCATTATGCTTTGGCGGTTGGTTATGGAATGGAAGGCGGTGTCCCATATTGGCTTATAAGGAACTCATGGGGACCGGGCTGGGGCGTAGAAGGCCACTTCAAGGTGGAGAGGGGAAAGAACATGTGTGGTAAGTTCTTAATCAAGGAACCATAAAAAACAGTATCAGTTATCCTATATTACCGAATGTCTTATGTACATATACCTTATTTTGGATATAATTAACCTGTAAAAGAAGAAAAAAAAATCAGAGTGACAGATTCTCATATGCTCTTATCTTTTGTTGATTCGTTGTCGAATTGTAGGTGTCGCGACACGTGCATCGTACCCGATTGTGGCCTAATGAGATGATCAGCATATGGATGAATGATGTCCGCAGGATTAACATTACTTGAAAATTGGCACTTGGGTGTGCCCAGTATTGTTATGTTTTATCTTTTTTAATTCAAAAAACATATGGATATAGTCTGTTCATATGTATGGAATAATGGAAAAATATGTGAAACTTAATAGTATACATGCCTGCATGTTAAATCTATCAATATAAATTGTTTAGAATGAAATACATTCGTTATTGGTCGTAAGACGATTGTACTACATATACAGCTGACTAAGTTATGGCTGTTTTAAAAAGTTGCGAAGTTATGACTTTTACTAACATCAACGTGCTCACCATACAATACTTGGCCTTGAAGAAATCTCTGACCAAATGAGATCGAGAACTGAAGTATAAAAGAACATATAACACTAACTAATACAACTATACAAGGTTACTTTTTTAAAAGATTTTTTTTTCTGTTACTTACCAAAAGAGTGGACAAAATATATGTGAAAATTGATTTGATTTGTTATCAGTTTCAATTTGATTTGAAAAACTAGGATATCCATTTCAGTTTGATTTGCTATGTCTTGCCCTGGAAACGCGAGTCTCGAGTATCCTGCCCCAACCTCAACCACCAAGAGAAACTCCTTCAGCAAGCTAAAGTTTGATGGTTTCATCAAAAACTGCTAAGGGCTAGTATGTGTTAAGGGCTATGCTGTGGTAAGTCTTCGCACATCTGCGTCCCTCGTCATCTTAGTCCATGCATTTATACTATTTGAATAGAAACACTAAAAATTTTACTTACAAAAAATCATAGTTAGAAATTATATTAAAATGAAGTGGGTTCCAATCATGGCTCACCTCAGCATAGCCCTTCACTTGAGAACACTCTCGCTTCTCTTAAAACATCTCCCACCTTAAGCGTCTTTGAAGTAGCTGATGAGAACAAAATGTCTCGAGATAAATGTCTTCGCCAGCATTGTTTCACCTGAACAACCAAACGAAACAAACTTCAGGTTATTACTACTTCATCTTCTTCAGTTGCAACTTGTTCTCGCTGAGTCATTTTCTCGAACAGCTTATAGGCACACCGTTGAAAGTAAAAAAGGTCCAAACTTTGCCTAAATGTTCTCCCAATTGCTAACAGTACAGGGATCAATCAATCATCTGCAAATTTTATAAGCAAAATACTCATAAAATAAAACTAAAGGACACATCAAACGCGTCAAGTAGAGAAAAGACATGCGTTTCCTTCTGCAAGTTTAATATTACCTCTTTATAATATAATTCTCAACCATGATCAGAACCTTAAGGTTGTCACCTCTGTAACTTCGCACAGCACAACACGCTACGAAAAAAAAAAACTTATTTTTAATTATCAAAAGGGACACATACATAAGGTGGTCTTGCAACAGCTGAACTGTGCTTATAAATTGCAACTAACAAAGATCAATGCAGAATTCATTAAAAAAAACTACCAAAAAAACCGAACATTATAGCTATAAAATATGCATCGTTCATATGATGATTACTCAGGGACTCCATGATTCAATCCATTCCGTCAAACTCGCCACATTGCTAGAGATATCTTCGAGGGTGTTACTCTGCAGCGCGACAACAATCTCCTCTTCGTAACTATCACTCGCCTCTTCGAGCATGACTTGGAAGATCTCGCATTCAATGTTGTTACTGAGCTTGGTTCCCGAATAACCCCTCCTGGTTAATCGGTCGTACAAGACGGAGTTCTCGGTCTGAAGCACGACAACACGATCAAACCAACGCTCAGGGAAGAAGTCGCAGCCATGGTAGTCCACAATGTTCCCTCCCCCTTCCATTATATCTTCCAGCTCATCACACACCTAATGATCAAAAATTGTTAGATTAATATAAGATTCGAATCGAAATTGAAATTAGCGCGCAAATCCTCTTTTTTTTTTAAATCATTCAGCTGAAAAACGATGGGAACAAATCAGGCGGGAAAACGATTCAGGGGAAACTCACCAAGTCTTCGTTGATGACGTAGGAATCGAACTGATCGTCCCAGCCGTCGTGCAAGTTCTTCTCTTTGACGAGATCTCCGACGCAGATGTGCCGGAAGCTCGTGGCTTCGGCAAGAGCAGAAGCCGTCGTCGATTTGCCGGTACCGGGGGTTCCCGTGATGAGTATGTTCGGCTTTTGTCGCCGTGAACCGCTGTTAGCTGCCGCCATTGTTAGTCTCGAAGAAAATTTCAGATTCGCCGGCGGAGATTGTGAGGGACGACGATGGTAAGGTTTTACTGTTATAGGCAAAGCATAAGGGTGAGGCGGTGGGAAGGATAGACGTCAGACCTAACGGCGTTAAAAAGCTCTTTGGAAGGAAAGAATGGGCCGAAACCCAAGCCCATTATTTCACGAAACCAAAGCCCATGATTTTACGAAACCATTAACAAACAATAACCTTTGATTTGTAACTTATTATTTTTGGTTACACTTACATGTGATGTCCATCTATGTTTTTTTTTTTTTTACATATTCAGTTTCAGCCATCGTGTTAGTGGAAACATGTTAGCACTTTCACAGTCGTGTCATAGAGTTTGTTCAAATCGAAGCTAGTTAAAACATGGTCCTGGAGTTGGAGATGGGAAAGAACATGTGTGGTAAGTTCTTTTATCAAGAAACCGTAAAACCGTTACCATTTTAATTTAAGCTTTACATATATACCTTGTTTGGATATATATAACCTGTAAAAGAAAGATTCACAGAGGCATATTGTCAGATGCTCTATCCTTTGTTGATTTCTTATTAAATTATAGGTGTTGGTGCAAAGCACCCGGTTCTAGCTTGTGATTATCAGCATATATTTGAAAGCAATGATGTTCGCATGTTTACCGGATTAACGTTACTTGAAAGTTGGTTGGGTGTTTGTTTATGCTTTGTTGTAACATATGGCCTGTTATATGTACCGAATATGAATATGTGAAACTTGCCTATTTATACATATGTATATATAAATATGCATGTATATGTACCGAATAACATATACATGCATGTCAAACCTATCAATATAAATTATTTAGGATGAAATATCTTCTTAATTCAAATTGTACTAGGTGTTTTCCTGCACCATGTGCAGTAAAAGAATTTTAAAATATTTTTTAAAAGATAAATATTTTTTAAAAGATAAATATAAATAATATTTATTTTTATTAATATTTTTTTTGTCATCTTATTAATACTATAAATTTTCTTTTTTCTTATCAATATTTTAATATAAATTTGATTTAACTGAACATTAAAATTAAGATAAAACTAATTTTGTTTATTTTGAATTATATTTAAGAATGTGCATGTATATATTTAAAATTATAATCTTAGGTAGATTTTTCTATCTATTTATTTTAATTAAATATATTAAATAAATATATAAAATTTCAGAATTGTCAAAAATTTAAATTAAACAATATTTATAAAATCTGTAAATATATATAAGAAACTAATGATTTTACGATTTAATTTGATTTTATGATTTAATTTTATAATTTTCTAAAAATATGTATATATTTTTGAAATATTTTTAATTTAAATGATATTTCAAAATCTGAAATGCCATAATTGAATATATTTATTTTAATGATGATTTATGCGTTATTGCCATATTTTTAAAAAGTCCAAAAATATAAATCGATAATAAATATAATATATGAGTTATTACCATATTTTTAAAATTTTATCAAAAATATAAATTAACATTAAATATAATTGTTCATGTCATATTAATCTATAAGACATGTCATCAATTTTAGTAGGTATGTCACAATTATTAATCTAGGTGTTTTCATGCACCATGTGTAGTGATGAATTTTTTAAAAGTTAAATTTTATATTTTAAAATGTAATTTATTAATATTATATATTTTATTATTTTGACTAATAATTAATATAAATATCATTAATTAAGCATAAAATTAAGAGAAAATATTTTTTATTTTATTTTAAATTATATTTAAGAATATATATGTATATATATAAAGTTAAAATCTTAGATAAAAATTTTATTTATTTCATTTGGTTAAATTATTAAATCAACTTGTAAAAAATTACTAAAATCATATAAAATTGTATAGTTATCAAAATTTAAAACTAAATAATATTTATATAATTTGTAGATATCTAAAAGAAACTAATGATATTATGATTTATTTTTTTTAATTCAGAAAATTTAGAAAATTTTAGATAATAAAAATTTTATTATTATAAAAGTAAAATTATATAATATTTCGAAATTCAAAATACCATATTTGAATATATTTATTTTAGTGATGATTTATGAGTTATTACCATATTCTACAAAGTTACCAAAAATATAAATCAATATTAAATGTAATATATGAGTTATTGTCATATTCTAAAAAGATTTCCAAAAATATATATTAGCATTAAATGTAATTGTCCATGTCATATTTAACCATATGACATGTCATCAATCTTAATTGCCACGTCACAATTTTTTTTGTGAAAACGATTGTAGAGAAGACATTTGGCAAATCACTTCTCAAATATAGACTAGGGATTACATAATATACAGCTTAATTAAGTTATTGTTGATAAAATATTAATTAAATTATTAATAATATAGGTTCGAGATTATTTGCATTCCTGGTGCAGTAAGAGTAAGAAAAAAAGGAACAAGCAGCTGCAAAAAAAAAAAAAAAAAAAAGCTGGCTACAGTAGAAGAAAAGTGACTGTGAATATAATTACATCGGTTTGACAAAAAAAAAAGAATATAATTAGATCTTACGGAATGAGCTGGAGAGTGAGGAAAATATTAGGACAAGAGATGGGGGTACTGAAAGCAAATCACTTACACATGGTTCGAGCATTTCAAGCAGGAATGAGCGTATAGCCCATGAGAAACCATATATAGGAAGATTCCCAAATAACTTCTCTTCGAATGATTCAGTTGTAATTTATATTATTGTATATTTTACAACATACAAAACAAATGATCACGTTTTAATTTTATGATCTTCATGTTTTATTTTAAATAGTATACTTTTAAAAATGTCCAGTCTTAATATGAACTAGATCGTGACCCGCTCGACCGAGCGGGTGTTATTTTTTTTTATCATTATTCATACTAAATGTAATACATGATTGCTATGTGTATTAATTTTAAATTTTGAAAAATAAAAATGTGTTTAAATGTGT
This sequence comes from Raphanus sativus, assembly GCF_000801105.2. Lineage (NCBI taxonomy): Eukaryota > Viridiplantae > Streptophyta > Magnoliopsida > Brassicales > Brassicaceae > Raphanus > Raphanus sativus. The sequence continues at coordinate 40,647,421 of NC_079512.1, forward strand.
TTAAATAAATAATGTGTACTAATGTGATTCCTTTGGCACGCTGCTGCAATCTTTACACCATATAAAACAGAAAAAGAAACAGATTTATAAACCAATAGAATAGAAAAAACTTATAAAAGCTGAAACAAATGCAAGTACAGATTCATCTGAGAGGATGCACTCAAATGTGTCGTCTCCAAAACCGGTGTTTTGTTTCCAACAATGAAGAACTTTAACTGGAATTTTCCAATTGTTTCTTAAAGGTTTCACACCATCTATCATAACTAAAGTGCTAGGTTTCGATATTGTGTTTATTTGGGAGTTTTTGTGAATGTCGTATGGTGAATAAGAAGTCGAATATTTATAGACAAATTTTTGTGAGGTGAAAAAGAATATTTCACATTCAATTAAATCAACCATAATAAATAAAAATATCACAATTTGATCGACTCTTAGATTTTCGCTTGGATAAAATATACTTGGAGAAGGGGATTTTCCATAACTGATTAATTAAACAACTTGGAGAAGAGTTTTTCTATAAAAGAATATTGACTGTATTTTTAAAGGAAAGGAATATCCGATAATCAATTACATTAACCATAATAAATACTAAGAACATCGATTTTATTGTTTCCTAGATTTTAGGTTTGATAGAATAAACTTGGAGAAGAATATTTTCTATAACTGATTTTTAAAACTTGCGATATTATTAAATCTGATATTGTAGGCATGTTAAATCAACTTGGAGAAATGGTTTTGCTATAAAAGATTATTTAGTGTATATTTTAGAATTGAGAGATTCAATTTTTTAAAGGAACAATATGGACCAATCTTAAGATGAATTATATATAATTGCAATATAAACAAACAGATGAATTATATATAATTGCAATGTGGACCAATCTTAAGAAGCTGAATGAGTGTGAGCATGATGGTTTTATTACAAATACTATGTCTAATTTGTATATGATCATGGCAGGGATTATGGTTGCACATTTGAGTTGATTTGATATATTAGTCTAATTTCTATGTATGTGATGATTCATATGTATCTTAGTATTCTTACTATATATATATAACATCTAATTTCAATATGGACAAAAAGATGAATGGTACGTATTTCATAGGAATGGTATCTATATATTATATCTATATATTATATATAATTGCAATATGGACAAACATGTGAATTATGTATAATTGCAATATAATTGTAAGATTTAGTTTCAGAGCAATGGTACGTATTATATTCTTAGTATATAAATCGACATGTAATAATGATACGTATTAAATATATATGTAATAATATATGGAAACCGTATATGGTATGTATTATAAATAAGAGATAGTGTTTAATTTAAATATAAGAGGTCCACCTTTAAAATCCACCTAGAAGAAGTTGTAATGTTTCTCTTTTAATAAGATAGATTCTTAGTATATAAATCGACATGTAATAATGGTACGTAATAAATCCATATGTAATAATATATGGAAACCGTATATAGTATGTATTATAAATAAAGGATGATGTTTAATTTAAATATAAGAGGTCCACCTTTAAAATCTACCTAGAAGAAGTTGTAATGTTTCTGTTTTAATAAGATAGATGAATTTATGATCGACCACGTTTATAAGAGATTCGGTCTGATTTGGTTCCCCTATCGGTTCCTCGTACAACGTGGTTGCATGGGTTCATTGACTTTTAAAAAAATATATATATACTCCTCACGCACCAGCTCATTCCGTAAGATTTCTTACTGCACCAGAATGCAAATAATTTCCAACGTGGGTTCATTGACTTAAAGAATAAATATAAACTTTTGGCGAAATATAAATTAAAGATAAATTATTTTCGTACTATGTTAATAAATAAGAATAAATTACAAAAAGAAGTCCATACCAAAACTATTATAAACCTTTTGAGGACTATAAAATGTCTCTTCGTGTTAATATCACTTCTCACAATAGCTGCAGCTAAACACTAAAAGCAGAAGAATAGGAAAGACTACAAGAGAATTATGTCTGTGAAAGCAATCCTATCATTGGTGGTTCTGGTGATTCTCATCGGATCCCATGAAGCCACCCCGATCTCCGACGCTCTACGGAAGGTAGAGGACTTATTTGTCAAGATCTTAGGCCAAACCGAGAACGTTCTCTCCTTCGCTCGCTTCACTGACAAGTAAGTCCCATCTTCTTACCACTGGTGCGTTCGCGGTTTACTTTGAGTCCGTCTCTGTGATAAACAAACTGATTCGTTCTTTTTGTGATGAAAAGGTATGGGAAAAACTATGAAAACAAGGAGGAGATAAAGCACCGTTTCTCGGTGTTCCAGGACAATGTTGATTTAATCGGATCCACCAACAAGAAAGGCTTATCTTTCAAACTCGGTGTCAATAGTAAGTTTATCGTTCTTATCATGAAGTTGTAATTCCTGTCTTTGAGCCAAAACATGCTAAATGAATTGATGCGTGCGATTCATCGGAGATTCATGGTAACATAGTTAAATATAACTAAATGTATTAAAATATTAAAAATGAAATAAAATGTACAATTTGATAAAACTGAACCAAATAAATCTAAATCAAACCAACATTAATAATCTCGTTTGAATTAATTATATCATGTAAGCCAAATGATTTTTTTTTAATCAACATTTCATGTAAACCAAATGAATATCTTTTTCAGAAGTTGATTCATATTTCGTTGGATAATAAACCTTTCAAACTAAGCAAATAACAAATCAACTGGTTAATAAAATATAGTGTTACAGTTGTATATAAACCATCGCTATAATTTTAACATCTAAAGTTTTGATTATATTAATATTTTACTTTGTCTTATGTTAAATGTTAATAGTAGTTTTATCTTTTCTTTTGGTTTGGTTATTTTAAAATAACAGAGAATTTTTTCTTCTCTTCTACTGGAACTTTATCTTATTATTCTACTGAAACTTCACTTGTGATTTTGTTGGACTTTTGCTTTCCTTTGATTCAATATTTATATCAAAGTTGTTTGTGAGTATGAGAGACTAGTTTGCGTGAAAATTTACCATCAAATATCATTGTTCTGCTACTTTATAATATTGCTGTTCTGAATCAAGATTGTTCTTGTTCTTTGTGGGTGTGTCTTTACGTGATCCTTGTTTGGTTTGATGGATAACGATTGACCCATCTTATTGTCTCTTGAATCCAAACAGAATTTGCTGATTTGACCATCCAAGAGTTTCTAAGGAACACGTTTGATTGTTCTCGCTTTGGCATTTTAAAGGGCAGCCACAATCTAACAGAAAAAATCACAACTCCTAGTGCTGTAATGAACCATCCGTCCTGTTTTTCATTTTTGAGAAAACATGTGTAGCCCTTTTTATATTTTAATTTACATTTTGTCATTAAATTGTGTAACCGCAGAAAGACTGGAGAGAAGCTGGTATAGTTAGCCCGGTCAAAGATCAGGGACAATGTGAAGCTGGCTGGGCAATCAGGTAAACTAGTGATTAGAATATTTATCTCCTTAATTTTTTGTAGCATCTTTTGATGTAAAAAAAATTGTAGCATCTCTTGATGTAAGCTTATTTGATATATATTGGTCGATTTTGGTAAACCGCAGCTCAGTTGGGGCTGTTGAGGCCGCTTACCGTAAGAAATATCGAATCGGAGCACCCCTGTCTGAGCAACAGCTTCTAGATTGTTCTACAAATAACAATGGCTGCGATGGCGGCGCTGCTGCCAACGCCTTTCAGTACAACGTCGAGCGCAAACTCAACTATCGTTCATTTTACCCTTACGTAGGTACACAGGGAAAATGCAGATATGAGCCTTCACTGGTTGGTAAATTAATCAGGAGCTACGGTGTAGGCGTTTCGGTAAGCATCTTTTACGAGGATTTTGGTTTTCACCCGCCTATAAAATATACAGTCGGGTAACTTGTAGTAATGATGATTGGATAAACAACAGATTGATGAAAATAAACTGAAGCAATGGGTCGCATCCATCGGGCCAGTTACCATTGGATTTCACGTTACAAACTCATTCGCTTTTTACGAGGAAGGAGTCTACAGTAGTACTGAGTGTGGAAGTACTACAAAGGTGAGCCTTTATTACATTTTGTTGCAAGTAGAAACTTATCATATAGTTAGTGTTCAATTGTTTTTTTTTTCGTTTTTGATGTGGCGATTAGGACTTGAACCATTTCATGTTGGTGGTTGGCTATGGAGTTGAAGACGGTGTCCCATATTGGCTTGTACAGAACTCATGGGGAACGGATTGGGGCGAGAAAGGTTACATCAAGGTGGAGATGGGGAAGAACATGTGTGGTAAGTCATTTATCATGGAATTTAAGCTATATATATAACCGTACGTATTTTGGATATAGCCTACAAAATAAAGGTTCAGAGAGACATATTCTCAAATGCTAAGTTTTTGTTGATCCGTTGTTGAATTTCAGGTGTTGCGGCATATGTATCCTACCCCATCTTGTGGTGATCGGCCTATAAATGCATGATGCATTCTCATATTTATTGGATTTCCTGAAACTGGCACCTGGAGTGCACATTGTGTTTATGTTTATTGTAATGTATAATCTCTTCATATGTACCGAATAAAGCAGCAAATAACTATAGATGAAAAAACTCGATATAAAAAGAGAAGAAGAAAAAACTCGATAATATATGTATGTGTGTTGACAGGGGCGGATCCAGAAAATAACTTAATATGGGGCATAATATATAGTTTTATGTTGTATTAGATATAATTTAATAAATTAAATTAAACTATAGTTTTTACAATACATTAGTCATTAATTTTCTCAAAATGAATAAAATTTAAAAGATTTTTTTTTTACAATTTTAAATATTAATTTTCAATAATATCATAAAATTATATATCCACATAGTATTTCACTATAAAAAAACATTTCTTTTAGTTTTTGCTTATGTCTTATAGAATAAACTTAATAAAAGAATTATTAAAGTTAAATTTAAATAAATTATGAGTTTTTTGTTTTGAGAACAAAAATATTAAAAATTTATTAAAATACAATAAGTTAACCATCATTTAAAAAATACTTTCAAGAAAAATACTTTAATGTTTAAATTTATGAGTTATTGTTTAATTAGGCGTTAGTCTTTAAGGGGTGGAATTGTGTGTGTTGATTTTTATAAATGATTTAAGAAAGTTCATTTAATCATTTTTCATCACAAATTTATGATATTTTATAAAAATAATCATTTTTATTTAAAAATTAAATGACACCGTTATAAAAGAGAATAGTTTTAGATAGTAAATCAAAAGAAAATATTTGCTGACCAAAAAAAATCAAAAGAAAATATTTTACAAAAGATGAAACAGAGCCGCATGGGTTTGAACTCGGGTGGGATAGGGCACACTTTGATATCTGCAGCCAGTTTAACTAGACGATTCTAATTGTCAAGTATACTTTCATAAAACAATATATAGAGTTAGTGTGGGGCACGTGCCACACCCAATGTCTATGTGGGTCCGCCCCTGTGTGTTGATGAATTGTATTTTTATCGGTTTTTATTTTGGTTATTAATTGAGATTGATTGATTTTATCATGTATTTTGTTCTTCTTATAGTCTTTTGATGTTTCTTGGTTGTTTTACACGTTACATGTTCATTTGTCGGGAAAAACAGGATTAGGAGTTTAAAAGAGAACTTGGATCAAATGAGTGTGGAAGGGTTCGATCAATCCAGTGATAAAGAGCATGTAGGAACATAAATTTTTTAATAGCACAAACTGAATAGTTGTAAACTATTTGCATATATAAATTGATAAATATAAAATACCAATATAGGAATTTGGAGAAGTGAAAGAGAAGCTGAGTACACTCGTAACACTCCTGAAGAAGAACGATGGAAATGTGCCAATTTGCTAAGTCCTGCCATAGAAACCCAATTGTCGAATCTCCTGCCCCGATATCACCACCAAGAGAATCTCCTTCAGCAAGCTAAAGTTTGATGTTTCACTTTCTTCAAAACCTGCTAAGTGCTATCCCTCTTCATTTTAGTCTTTCTTCAAAAGTTTGATCGTTTATGCAGTTATGCTAAGTCCTTCAACATGTGTTTGTTTAGTCTTAATTTGCACATTTGCGTCCCTCTTCATTTTAGTCCTTGCATAGTTATTAAACTGTTGTTCGTTCAGGGGTGGTTCCGCATACCAAGATTGGTTTGTGCGTGTTCCAGGATTTAAATCAAATGTTATTATGCTGTACACACCATGTATATTTTTTTTGAAGAAGACACACACCATGTAAATTGTTGCCAATTTCTAAGGCAATGCACATTCCGCAGTACCATTTATACATACATTAATGTATTAATTATGAAATATTAAATAAGGCTAGTCAATTCCTTATTTAAATCATAAACAAATTCGTTACAAAGTTAATTCTTATTTAATTGAGGAATCAATTTGTTCATTTTTACGCTGAATAAATAATGCTCAATTTGTTAAAAGTTAGTTTAGCAAAAAACGATTGTTAAAATTTGCAGACATGTTGCCTACCTACTACAAAATATTTGATTAAGCAAAGTTAAAGTCTAACCAAAAGATTGTCAACACAAAACTAAAATATAATAAAATTTATCTTTCTATTTGTATAATTTTCCTTCAATACATTGGAAAAATTCAGATTTGATCTTATACTAGATATGAAAATTCAACTTAATTTTCTTGTTTTCGTAATTCTGGCTACAAATATTTTTTTTATGCCATCTTATATTATTAAAACACCTAAAAAAGCCCGATTACAAACACTAAGGCCCAACAGGCCTATTACATTCCAAACCCAAAACCGAATTAAAATTTGACCCGACCCATCCCACCCACCGCTCCACGTGGAACGATCACCCACCAAGGAGACGCGTGTCGAAATAGCGAAGCGTCAACATCGGAAAAGTCTGGAAACCACCGCCGGGACCAAAGCCGAAACCTCATCGGAATCGCAAATCACCACTTCCTTCCCGCCTGGAAGTCGACGCTGTATCGAAACTGAGCATCATCTCCAGAACCACCGGGACACGAAACACAACCACCGAAAATCCACCGCCGACGACAATATCAGAGGTATTGGATTCGGAGTCTTCACATCAAGGCCCGATCTTCAGGGAGCATCCCTCGATTACGCCGAGATCTCACCCAAATTCGGCCACTAACCCACCACAACAAATACAACTTTCTACAGCTCGAACTCTTCCGCGAGAATCAAAAGCCAGCGACCACTACGGGAGAGGAAACGGTACGGCTTCAGAAGCATACGCCGGACCACCACCGAAGAAGACGATGCATGGCCGGAATCAGAGGAAAACAGAGTGATAACGGATCAACTCCGTTTTTAAGCCGATAAAAAAAGCAAAGCAAGAAAAAAAACTTAGAGGACTGAAAGCCGGATCGGCGGTGGCGAGAAAACCAGAACCGCCAGCCGGAGAGATTAACTGCGAGTCGTGGAACTAGAGAGAAGGCGGAGAGAATTGGTGTAGAGAGAGAAGTCGTTTTTAGATTGTTTTCATAAATATTAATTTCTGGCTACAGATATATAATGAACAACTCCATTTAGTGGATGCATTTAAATAAAATGTTCCTTGTCCTATTAATTAGCTGTGATATATACTACCTAACTAAACACTAATAAAGGTTTAACAAAGCCAAGTCATGACGCAGACGTGCGAAAGAAAAAACACATGACGGCTAGGTTTTTTTTCAGTAATCTGTCCACCAATCTGAGAGCTTTTGCGTTGGGAATTTTCTTAAAAATCTCTCATTTTACGGTTCTCTGACCAATCATATTGAAATAAATCTACAATCAGTAATAAGATAAAATACTTTATAATTTACATTTCTATCAATACAAAAAATTAGAACGCCAAAATGCAAAGGGCAAATAGGTAAAACAAGGACCACGAAGCAAAAGGCGAAAGCCCTAGAGCTCGCAGCTATAAGTACACTGCCCTTGCTCCAAACCTACGGTGCGTTCTCATTTACTCCTCTCCACTCAGTTTCGTAGCCGCATCTCGCATTCTTACTTGCAGGTGAGAAAACCTCTCTATCTCTCGCTCCTTTAGATTTTACCATCGATCTTCGTCATACGATTCTCGATTCGGTCTCTGTATCATCGCTTATGCTTTCGTTATCTAGATTTCTCATCGCGAACCGTACTTAGACTGTGATTATATCTCTTGCTCATATTCTGTTAATACTGTTTTAGATTCTCGAGTTTAGGATCTGATAGTTCACCGATCTATCTGCTCACCATGATTCTGATGAAATCTAAATACAGAATCGTCTTGTTTAGTGTTTGCGTTTACTCAACTATGGTAGTTGCGAGTATATGTTGTTATAGTCGTTGCGATCTGTTGTTTCCTTGCGTTTATGGTATCCTGCGTTAGATTCTCGATTTCATGATCGATTAGTGAGTTGTTAACAATGAACAGTTTCTTTTGTTGAATAGTTTTCAGATTTGTTTTGTATTCTAATTGTGCGATCTCTTTGTATTGACTTGCAGCTATGGGTAAAGAGAAGTTCCACATCAACATCGTGGTCATCGGCCATGTCGACTCTGGAAAATCGACCACCACTGGTCACTTGATCTACAAGCTCGGTGGTATCGACAAGCGTGTGATCGAGAGGTTCGAGAAGGAGGCTGCTGAGATGAACAAGAGGTCTTTCAAGTACGCGTGGGTGTTGGACAAACTTAAGGCCGAGCGTGAGCGTGGTATCACCATTGATATCGCTCTCTGGAAGTTCGAGACCACCAAGTACTACTGCACGGTCATTGACGCTCCAGGACATCGTGATTTCATCAAGAACATGATTACTGGTACCTCCCAGGCTGATTGTGCTGTTCTTATCATTGACTCCACCACCGGTGGTTTTGAGGCTGGTATCTCCAAGGATGGTCAGACCCGTGAGCATGCTCTTCTTGCTTTCACCCTTGGTGTCAAGCAGATGATTTGCTGCTGTAACAAGGTGAGCTAGCTTCTCGCTTTAGTCATTTATTTTTGGTTATTTGTTGCTAACGAATGTGCTTTATGTTTTGTTGATACAGATGGATGCTACTACCCCTAAGTACTCCAAGGCTAGGTACGATGAGATCATCAAGGAGGTGTCTTCCTACTTGAAGAAGGTTGGGTACAACCCTGACAAAATCCCATTCGTCCCCATCTCTGGGTTCGAGGGTGACAACATGATTGAGAGATCCACCAACCTTGACTGGTACAAGGGACCAACTCTACTCGAGGCTCTTGACCAGATCAACGAGCCAAAGAGGCCCTCAGACAAGCCCCTCCGTCTGCCACTTCAGGATGTTTACAAGATCGGTGGTATTGGAACGGTGCCAGTGGGACGTGTTGAGACCGGTATGCTCAAGCCCGGTATGGTTGTCACCTTCGCTCCTTCAGGGTTGACCACTGAGGTTAAGTCCGTTGAGATGCACCACGAGTCTCTTGTGGAGGCTCTTCCAGGTGACAACGTTGGATTCAATGTCAAGAATGTTGCTGTGAAGGATCTTAAGCGTGGGTATGTTGCATCCAACTCCAAGGATGACCCTGCCAAGGGTGCTGCCAACTTCACCTCCCAGGTCATCATCATGAACCACCCTGGTCAGATCGGTAACGGTTACGCTCCGGTTCTTGATTGCCACACATCCCACATTGCAGTCAAGTTCTCTGAGATCCTCACCAAGATTGACAGGCGATCTGGTAAGGAGATCGAGAAGGAGCCCAAGTTCTTGAAGAATGGTGATGCTGGTATGGTTAAGATGACTCCAACCAAGCCCATGGTTGTCGAGACTTTCTCCGAGTACCCACCATTGGGTCGTTTCGCTGTTAGGGACATGAGGCAGACGGTGGCTGTTGGTGTTATCAAGAGCGTCGACAAGAAGGACCCAACCGGTGCTAAGGTCACCAAGGCCGCAGTCAAGAAGGGAGCTAAATGATGAGACTTCTCTCGTCTTTGGTTTTTCTTTGCGTTACAACAAAACTTTGATGGCGTTTGAGCCTTTTTCTTAATTTTCTTCTACCTTGTTTTTGAATCTCTCAGACTATTTTGGTTTTCAATTATGCAGCTTTTGGATAATTTTGCCTCATGTTTTGGTTTATGATCTTGAGTCATTAGGATGCTTTTCTATTGGCTAAGATCTGGCTTGTTGACAGATTTCTTGAAGTTAACCTAACCATGATAGATGTATAGTGTTCTTAATCAAAATGAATAGGAGTATAAAAGAGATTAAAACACAATTAAATGCTCTCTGATCTAAAAGATAAGAGCAGAGCAAGAAACCAAAATTATAGGATAAAGCCAAAAGAGGCAGCAAAACATCACACAAACGACAGAATAGACGTGTAAAACAACACTGAAAACAACCAGGAATGTTTTTAAGGATTTTTGATCTGATCTTCAGTTTTACAAGAAACATGCAGAACTCAAAATGAGATCTAAGCGAGAGTTTGAGTTTAAACACTAAGCAGCTTTAGCTGTGTAAGAAGAAAAACTCCATGAGCCTAGATCTTGAAATAAAGCAAATAGTTCTCTAACATCTTCACTCTCTCTCATCTCTTGAAGCCATAGGTCTCTCTCCACACCCATTTCTTCTTCACCTTGGCTCCTGAAGGACCTGAACTCATCTGATCTCCTTCTCTTCTTCATCCCCTTCCTTCTCTTGTCATGATCTGCCATTCTTCAACATAGAAGGAGAGAAAGATACAAGTCAGAAAAAGAAAACAGAGGAGATCTCAAGAGAGAGAGATGAACATAAGAAACATATTTACTGTTTAGAGACAGATAACTGCTGAGCGATCCCAGAGATGCACAGAGGGAAGCCATAGTTGCCACTAAGAGTTGTTGTCAGCATTTCTTTTCTCTGTAGATTCAGAATTTTGTGATCTTGTTTTTAAGGAGACCTAGAGAAAGAGAAGAAAGAGACAAGATCTTGAATTGGGAAAGGATTAAGGTGGCTATAGATTATATACAAGTACTATGCAGTAAATACACTTTACTATTTGTAATACACGAGTATGTCCTGTTGCGTGGCAATTGATATGTGGTGATAGAGTAGTAGTAGTTGTAGGTATGGACCCGTATGGTCTCTTCTTTTTCTTCATACTTTAGTAAACGGTGAAAGTAAACATTGGCTTCAACTTTACCTCTTTTCTCCGCATGACAACTCGAGTTTGGATTCTTCTTTCTTTTTTTCTTCTCTTTTACTCATTTGGATTCTGATAAAAATATGACGAGGACAGTAAGGCTTTTCAGTTTTTCTTTTTCAGTGAGAATAAATGCAGCACTCACCTGTTACCATCATAAAAGTCTTCAACTTGTGTTTCTAATCCAACTTGTTCAATAAAGCAAAGCAGAGTCTTAAACACAGTAATGTTAGTTTTGACATCACTGTCACCGTTTATTACACGGTAGGACATACTACTAGTACTACCAAGAAAAACCAGACAACAAGAGCATTTATTAAAAACCATAGTGATTGGAGTGGTTTGCAAAAACAAACTATATAAAAATAAATATATTCTTTGATCAAAATTTATCACTAGATTAGTAAGATAATCTATACACGGGATGTCTTACAATATGTATTTATTTTGTTAGGATTATGTCTATAGTTAGATGTATAAGTGCTACAAAGTAACAATCACAGAGCTTTCTGATGCACTTTCACAGTACATAGTACCAACAATATACAAGGATTGGCTAAGGATATGTTAATACTTTGGAAACTTTCAATAGGACCTTGATGTCGCCGTCTTTCCTCTCCATATGCATGAAAACCTGACAAAATTATCGCTACTGTCAATGAACTTTGTACATGCTTAACATGTGAAAACAAATGCAGAGACAAGAGCTCTAATTAACTGAAGAAACCCACACACAAATAACAAAATCAATGTAACATCAAGGTAGTGCGAAATCATTGGAGATGACATACGCACGATGACCTCACTTGTGATAAATTGTCATTTGATTGTAGCCACATAGAAAGCGGCCAACTAAAAGACAATTAAAGAGCAATGATAGTGATGGTTTAAATTAAGTTCACTCTTCTTAGACCCTCATGGTAATATATATACATATATGCTGGATGTGATGAATCTCATAGAGTGATTACACATATATACAGATCTTTATTTGAGTGTTCTTGCTTCTTTATGGCTTCCAAAAACTGCAAATTAAGATTTGCTTCGCAGGAGAGATAGCGCCATCACCTATCTTCTGATAGTCTAGCTGATGGTGATGACGGTATCTCCCCTACGTAGCAATCCTTATATGTGCATCAACGTGCAGCGAGAGATGCAGTTCAAAGTCTAAGGTATAGCGGTTAAAGACTCATATTACCTCCCCATGTGACTAACGATCATCATACCATTTCAAGTCATATTTGGTTTTCTTCTTCTTCAATCTACAGAGTTATTATCTCTTTACTATTATTCTCATAGTACTTATTACATTGCAGCAGAATTAAAGCATGAAACTGGTCATTACATGACATTGGTTTGAGCGTATAGATCTTTTACTATATTTGAAATGATAATCTGTTCCAGGAAAGGTTTTCTCTCTTTGCTTGAAGATTTTTTGGTCTTTCTGAAGTTTTTTCATGGATGACAGGATGAGCTCTCAAAGATTAGCACATCCTCATCATGAAAATTTTAAGAAAAGCTAGCAATTTATGAGTTGTGTTTGCAAATCACTCACATGGTTTGAGTATCGTCCACAAGAGAAAATGTATTTTCTTTGTTTTTTTCCTTTTGTTTGCCTTTTGACAAGGGGCCTATGCAAATGGTTTAGACGAAAAGGTTGACAAATCTATGTAAACTACCGACATCATGATCTTTCTGCTAATTAGTATCCATTAGGAGCAAGAGAAAAGATCAACTCAATGAGACCATTTCCCTAAGCAAGAATCTTCACTAAGCAGAACAACAAATATACTTTACATATGAATTTAGTAATATAATATTGGTATACAATGTAAGATCACATATGACATATCAGTTTGCGAAACCACAATTTGTCGCTGGACATAATGAATCATAATGGGATGATCAACTCATAAATATTTATTTAATATTATTCCCTTAAGAGTTTGAGTATTGTATCAATATTGTAGAAGTTTGATGCAGCTCCAAGAAGCCAAATAGATATTCTATACCTATTTGCAGATCCTCTTGCTCGGTTTAGATGCAGGTTTCTCCACAGGTAAGGAGAACCCGAAAAGTTTACAGCCTGTTGTTGACGCATTCATGTTAACTTCACCGCCTTACTGTTTTCCCATCATATCAATCTTGAATGGCAAATGAGCAGTAACATTCTTCGGTAGGCCACATATAGTACAAGAAAAAGAGATATTGGTAATCAACAGCTGGTGACTATATCTCCATCAGAAAGGATACTGGTGATTGATTATTCGCTGCATGTAGCAGCATTTAACAAAGGTTGCTTAGTGATGTCGAGTTTCCGTGCGGCTGAAGATTCTTATACCATTCTAAGAAATATCATTGCATTTGAGCATTTCCATGCTGCTGTGAAACCCTTTACTTCTAACTATATCAAATTCATAAATATCTTAAAATACTTCCGAAACGAGATGTTGAGGTACTCACTTACATACATCGCAAAATCAATAATGACGAAAAACAACAAACATGTGTTGCTGGAACACAGGGGTGTTAGACACGGATGGGTAGTCCAAGCTTGGTGGTGGAGATTGTTAACAAATTAAAATGTGGCCTGGATGCACCGTTCATTTCCCAATATGACAGCATGTGCATGAATTTAACTCAGAGCTGACTATCAATCCCGCAGAAAGAGACTCTCAGGCAAAGTCTACTTCATCAACTTGTTGACCGGAACAGCTACGTGTGCTGCCGTACTCCTCTTGTTTTTTCCAAGCTTCCAAAAGCTTCAAGTACCTATATAAATGCTTTTGTAATCTAAAGCTTGTTTCCATGTCTTCATTTTGGATTATTCATGTGAACTTCGTTGACTGAATGTTTATTTCTGTAAAAAACTACAATTTGTTTTATCAACTTTTTTCCATCGGAAATGTAATCTCAGTTGACTAATGTCAATGGGTTAATCTATTCCATAAGTAACATGTTTTATTCAAAGTTAAGCTGTTTTACATGGATCATCAAGATTCAAGAAACAAGAAACCAAAAAAAGAAAAACAAGAAAAGAAACATAGCGACCACTGATACAACCGACGGAAGAAAAGATCCGGATCCGGATCTAAGCTTTGGATCCGGACTTGTGGAGGTAGAGTTTCCCGAAGACGTGAAGAGCGGTGACAAAGCCGATGAAGCAGAGACTCATGATGAGGACGACGGTGGGTGAGATCTTCAGTCCAGGAGCTTCATCGGTGTAGAATCTCAGCATGTTGCTCGATCCTGATCCAGCTACGGATCCACCCCCTGATGAGGCGCCTCCACCGCCACCGAGCCTGCGTCGACGCATGCCCGCCGTAGCGGCGGCGGATCCACGGGGAGCGGCCAGACCGGGCCGGGCGGTCGAGGAGGCGGTGGAAGTTGACTGTTGGGACTGGGAAGAGCCTCTCGCCATTGTTGTGTTGTACGGAAAAGGGTAAAGAGACGAGGAAAGCGAGAAAGAAGGGATGATAAAGGAAGGTGGCGAAGGAGAGGCAAAATGGTAGATAAAGTCAAATCTGGGGGTACTTTTAGATGTATAGAATGATGAGGAAGAGACGTGTGGAGTCGTAGTAGAATCTACAGAGAGAGAGAGAGAGATGCAACGAGCCAAGGACTTTGGTTGGGCGTTACTTTCGGTGAGATGAATGTTGTACGATAAATAGTATTTTGGGTAAAGTTTCTATAAATAAATACACAAATACTTCTATAGTTTTTTTCTTTTTGACTAATAATACTTCTATAATTTGATATACAGTTTTCTTTTTTGACAACGTGATATAAAGTTTATGTAAAAGCATGGATGAATTATTATGAATTCGAATTCAAGATTTTGGTCTTCATGGAAGGGTTTTGTTTATGGAATTTAAGATTTTTCTCGGGTTTGTTGTACACTTGTACTGTATCTGAGCCCGATTCATATGGGGCCTTATGGTTTTGTAATTTTTATTCCAGAAGATATTGAAATCTATAGGAAAAGGGACATGAATAAACATAAGAAATATTGCTTAAAATATTGTGAGAATTGTGTAATGCAGCACTCTTTTGACACATGCCAAAAACTGAGTCCGGCTACATGCTAAATGGTCTGTTTTTTTTTTCCTTTCTTGTAGTCGTTCTCTTTTATAGTACTATTATTCGATCGACTATTTCATTAAAGTTCAAAAGAGCAATAACAATGAAACACATAAATCTAAATTCTAACGCCTCAAACATCAAAAACGAAACATATAATGAAATAGTGTAAGAGGATGAATAAATCAAACACCACATGGCTTTACTCGCTTTGGAAGCATCGCCTTCGCTTGCATCATTATTGTCGGCCTTCATCTAGCCTCAACGTCACAAGGCCCTACAAACACCACTGCATGTTATTCTCCACTGTGAAGTTTCACCCTATCAAGATCCTGTATCAGTGCGGGTGAGATTCATTCCTCTAAAATGTTGAACAGAGTGATGATTCTCTTCTATGTATTTTTATACTATAATGTTCTCTAAACGGTAGGTTTTAAGTGTATGTTTTTATACTATAGTTTAATCAACGATATTGTTATTGTATATCAGCTGATCGCGTCAGTTGGATAAATAATAAATTAGCGGTTTCATCAAACGGATGGTTAACAAATATCTGCAATTAAAATTAAATTATATAATTGTTTTTTTCCCACATTGCCGGGTTGGAATCCTTTTATATATAAAGATTAGTAACACTTACGAAACCGAGTACAAATATACTAGGAAATAACAAAATCAGCCAAGATCTCGTCATCAAAACCAACCAACCAACCATTTTCATCACCAAGAAACAACAACAAAGACTAGTGGAAATATGGTTTTCTTGTACAACGAGTGCCTTAAAAACCAAGCGGTCAGTTTCGGCGGCTACGCTCTTGACGGATGCGGTGAGTTCATGCCCAAGTCCACCACCATCCTCACAGACCCTCCGTCCCTTAGTTGCGATGCATGCGGCTGCCACCGTAACTTCCACCGCCGTGATCATTCCAACGTCGTTAGTCACTGTACAACCTCACCTCTGCAGCCAGCCGCATCCACGCAGCACTTGCTTCTCTCTCTCAGCAGCTCCGGTTTCTCTGCAGGACCCTCGGATCAAGACAAGGGTAAAATCATGGTGGATAGGGAGTTGGTGACCAAGAGACGTAAGAGGACAAAATTCACGGTGAAGCAGAAGGTGATGATGAGAGGTTTCGCAGAGAGAGCTGGTTGGAAGATCAACGGCTGTGATGATGAGTGCGTAAGAAAGTTTTGTAGCGATGTGGGAGTAGAGAGAGAGGCTCTGAAGGTTTGGATTCACAACAATAAGTACTTTGCCAACGGGAGGAATAGAAACACAACGTCCTCTATGTTTCAAAAGTTGTA